>NC_082704.1:82611229-82899921 GCF_949987515.2 Delphinus delphis
CAAATTTAGGTCCCAAGATGCTGGGGACACCCAGCCTGGATAAGGCATCAGCGGGGAGCCCAGGGCACTAAGCTGGACCCCATCTGGGCTGTCCGTCCCCCCTCTCCTCGATTTGCACGGTCCCTGCCTCAGGGGCGGGCGGAGGAGGGAGGGAGGCAGGGAGGGAGAGGGAGGGAGGGAAGGAGGGAGGCTGAGCAGGCAGGGAGACTCCCAGCCGCCAGCCTGGTCCTCCCTGGGGCGGAGCGGGGCGGGGCGGGGCGGGGCGGGGAAGGGGGGCTGGTGAGGCCGGGGAGGACCCGGCTGGCTGGCAGGCCGACTGGGTGGGGATGCTGGCGTGGCGGCTGTGCTGCCAGGACAATAGCTGCCTGGGGAATTCAGACTCCGGCCTTTCTGAGATGCTGGAGAGAGGCATGCGTGGAGGTGGGGAGAAGTGCATGGGCTACAAGTGCAGAGGAGGCAGGGGTGGGGGGATCTACGGTTGGGGTCAGAGCAGAAAGGTCCTGTGGAAGTTTCTCAAAAGCTTTCGCTTGGGAGGGATCCTTAAAGCTCTGAGAGGTAGGATAGACAACCTTATTTAGAATGGGTTCTATGGGCATTTTCCCAGCAAGGCCTGTAGGTGGGAGGGGGTGGGGGCGGGGGCGTGGCAGGGAGCGCTGCCCATCTCTGAACAGCCCTTCTCAGGACGTCATCTCCCGTGCCACCCCTACTTTCTCTGGGCCAGTAGACAGATACGCACCCATAGTTATGGCCACGTTCCAGGACAGCAGAATGGGCCAGGGGAGGAGAAGCCTTGTAGGCAGAGGTTCGAAGGCAAGGAAGAAATACTTCTGTCCTGAATAGATTAAATTGGGACCAAATGATGCCATAGTGGTTCCCCTAATTTATAGCATTTAAGAATTCCAGTTCCCTTGATATAAGCAATTTTCTTCTATTTTCTTTCTTCCCTCATTCATTAGTTCACTCATTTATTAAGCATGGCTGTATGCTAGGTCCAGTGGTGGGCACTGACAATGTAGGTGAATCAGACTTGCTCTCTGCCCTTAGGAAACCCTTGCTCCACTGCCAAGCTGTGGTCCTGCAATCCACCTGCATCTGAACCCCCATAGAGTTTGTGAAACCCAGGCCTACCTCCCAGAAATACTAATTTAGGAGGTTTGAGATGAAGCTCCAAAACCTGTATTTTGACACGGCCCTCAGGTGGTTATTGTTATGTTTGGGCATCATGCTTTGGAGAGGGAAGAAAACCCATGAGTCAAATATAAATTCACAATGGAAATTAGAAAATATTTTGAACTGAGTGATAATGAAAATATTATATCTGAAATTCTGTTGGATGCTGCTAAGGCTATGCTTAGAGAGAAATTATAGCCTTAAATATATATTATTCTTTAAAAAGGCTGAAAATCCATCTCAAGAAGTTAGACAAAGCAAATTAAAGAAAGTAGAAGGAGAGAAATAACAGAGATAAGAGAGAAATCAATGAAACAGAAAACAGAACCACAACAGAGTATTGACAAAGCTAAAAGTTGATTCTTTGAAAAAAAACTAGAAAAATGATAAATCCCTGAGACTGATCCAGAAAAAAAAAATAGAAGGCACATAACTAGTATCAGGAACAAAAGGGGGCACTACAATATGGGTTGGATATACATTAAAAAATACAATTAGGCAGTATTATGAAGAACTTTATACTAATAAATTTGAAAATTTTGATGAGATGGGGACATTCCTAGAAAAATACAATTTACTAAAACTTGCACAAGAAAAATTTTTTATCTGAATAATCCTATAACTATTAAATCATTGAATTTATAATTTAAAAAGCTTTCCACAAAGAAACCTCCAGACCCAGAAACTGCCAATGGTGAATTTTACAAAATAAGGAAAGAAACCCCATCACTTTTCTAATTTTACACAGAATTTTCCGGGGAATTGAAGAAAAATAATATGATCATTTCAATAGATGAAAAAAAAAAGCATCATGACAAAAAACTTAGCAAACGTAAGTTTGCTAAGAATATAAGGGAAGTTCCTTAATTTAATGTACATTATCTACAAAAAATCTACAGCAAATATCATACCTAATGTGGAAACGTTGAATGCTTTCCCTCTAACATAGGGAATGAGGCAAAGATGCCCGCTATAACCACTTCTATTCAAATTGTACTGGAGGTCCTGGCCAGCACACTAAAGCAAGAAAATAAATAAAAGACATAAAGATTAGAAAGGAAGATATAAACATACAATGTCATTTAGTAGTCAAGAAAATATGAAATAAAACCACACTCACTAGAATGACTAAAAAGAGAAAGATAATACTGGATGTGAGAATGTGGAGTGACTGAAATTCTCATACAATCCTGATGAGATATAGCTGATATAATCACTTTGGAACCTGGTTAGCAATATTTACTAAGGGTGACCATATACACATCCCATAACCCAGTGATCCTACTCCTAGGTATATGCCCAACACAAATGCTAATATATGTTTACGAAAAGGCATATACAGTAACGTTCATTTCATAAAAGCTATTTGTAATAGCTTTTTGTAATAAATAGCTACAACTATTTGTAATAGTTAAACTGGAAACAACCCAAATGTCATTAACAGAAGAATCATAAATAAATTGTAGTATATTCACAGGATTCGATATTACACATCAATGAGAAGAAATGCCTCACAACTGCATACAACAATATGGATGGATTCTGTAAACATTATGCTGAGGAGCATAAACCAGACACAAAAGAGCACATACCCTTTTGGTTCCATTTATAGAAAGGTCTAAAACAGGTGAAACTAATCTATGGTGATAGAAGTCAGAATCTTGATTGCCTTTGGGCCCTGAGTAGGAGGCCCAAGGAGACTTTCTCAGGTGCTGGGAATGTTCTGTTTCTTGATTTCGGTGCTGATTACATGGGTGGTTACTTAGTAACAATTCATTGAGAGCTGTACATTTATGCCTATTGTACTTTTCTTTATATGTGTTATGCTTCAATTTTTAAAAGTTTTTAAAAATGAAAAAGTAGAACAAGCAGTCAGAATGTTTCACATAATGGGAGGCAAAAGTGGGATTTGGGAGCTGTGGGAGCTGGAAGATGTCAAGGCCAGTGTGGGGAGAGGTGGTGATACCCAGGATAAGTGTGGAAGAAGTGGAAGTGAGTTGGAAGAAGTTTAAGAGGCAACAGAGTATGGTGGCTAAAAGCACTGACTTTGGCTCCAGGCTGCTGGGGTTTGAATCTGTGTCTCTTAACTTCCTTGCACCTCAAGTTCCTTATCTGTTAAATGAGGTAGTAATACTGCTTACAACATAGGGTTGTGAAGATAAATGAGGTAATATTTGTAAAGTGTTCATAATAAAGTCAAGACATAAAATTAATACCATGAGCATCTTGATTAAATAAAAAATGGTGCCTAGGTAAGTGAAACAGCCTGTACAAAGGCTTGAAGGTCCCAGAAGGCAAGATGCATTTGGAGCATGGCAGAAGCAATTTGTTGTGGCCTGGGTGAAGGATACTCCTCTGACATAGGCCAGACCCTGAATGCCAGGCTAAGGCTCTCAGACTTTCTCTTGAACACAGAGATATTGACCTGGGCTCCTGCTATCTTGATTTGCCCTTAGTTGGCCTCCAACTCATGTCCTTCTAAGGCCTCGGGAGAAAGGATTGTTCTGTTGAGGTCGTTGGAGATGACAGGGAACCGCGATGAGGAAAGAAGGGCTTGCAAAAGAGGGTGGGAGACGCCAGCTGGACTCAAGCCCCCCACCCTACCCTCCACCCTGAAGCAACCTTCCTCCCTTAGGAGGGGAAAGAAAGAGTTCTTCAAAAAAGGCATGTCTCTATGAGATAAGCACATAGCATCCAACAGGCAGAGCTGTAGGTGGAGAAGACAGGGGAAGCTGCGTAATACACTTCTAGCCACAGTCCCCCATTTTTAATCAACTCCAACATTCCAGGAATGGGAGAACCCTGGTTCCCTTCTGCCTGTACCATTCTGTTTACATCCCCTGAGCAGGTGAGGAGATAAGCACATTTTAGAAGATTTTAAAAGTTCCTTATTTTCTCCTGTTTCTTTCTCTGAAATTACAGTACTGCACCACCAGGTGGGCAAAAGCACCTTAGTGGGTTCCTGTGGTCTGCTTAACAAGTCCAGGCTGCATTGGATTGGGAGAAAGAGTGCCATGTTTTACCATTCAATTATGATTTGAAAAATTTAACATTTTAAAGTGTGAAATGTAATATACAGATAAAAATGTGCATGAGATGTATACATACAGACTAACAAATAGTTATAAAGTGAACACCCATGTAACTAACCACTGTTCAGCTCAAGAAATAGAATATTAACAGTATCCAGAAGCCCCTAGCATTAATGAGTCTTTTGTTTTAAAAAACAAAAAACACATACTTATCATAAGGAATGTTCTACTTGGTGTCTAAACAGTTGGGAGTGGTTTGGTACATTTCTCACCCATGTTTAACTGTCCTAGTTACTGAATCTAAACAAGGCTTTTACCCCAGCCTTGAATAAAAATACTTCTTTCCAACTTATTCTGGAATTTTTCTTAGTTGGGGCCCCCTTTCATTCTCTCAACAAACTTTAACTTTTTTATTATGAACATTTCAAACATACAAACAGGGAGTAGTATCATAAATACAGACACACACAACCACGATTGGATAATGAATAAGATGCTGCCATATTTGTTTAATCTATTCCATTTTTTCTTTCATTGAAGTACTTAAAAGCAAATCTCAGACACTGAATCATACCCATATATACTTTAGTATGCATTTCTAAAAAAGGACTTAATTTAATAAAACCACTATTCCATTATTACACTTAATTCCTTGGTAATGTCTAATAATAAATAAGCAAGTCCATAATTACCCAATTGTTTTTATAATCAAATGACTTTTTACAGTGGGTTTGTTCTAATCAGAACACACTGCATTATTTGATATGTCTCTTGATGGTCCCTTAATCTAGAGCAGGTCCTCTCTTCGCGCTTTTTGTGTCATGCCCTTGACTTATTGCAGTTGTGCTGTAGAAGGACTCATCTTCTCAATTTGTCTGTTTGCTCCCTTGTAGTGTCATTTAACATGTTCTCTACTCCCCATTTTTCCTGGAGATAGAAGTTAGCTCTGAGAACTCTATTGCATCTGGGTTATTATTATTATTATTACTAAGAACACTTCAAAGGCGGTGCTGTGAGATTCCTATTTCATCATACCAGGAGTCATATAATATCTGGTGGTCCTGCTTTTAATGATGTTAAGATTCATCAGTGGGTTAAGGTGGTAATAGCCTGATACCTCCATGGAAAATTTCCCCATCAGCCTTTCATTTAATGATTTCATCTATTGATGATAGTTGCCTGGATCAGTTATTTCATTAGGACTTGCAGAGTGGTCATTTTTCTAAAATTCTATCACTTTTCTACATTTATTAACTGGCGTTTTTATATAAGTAAAAACGTTCCTTCATCAACTCAGGCTATTGGGTTACCCAAAATACAGTGAATACAGGAAAAACAAGATATAGATGTAATTCTGTCATTATAAATGCCAATTTTAGAGCAAGGAATTGATGCCCTACGGTTCTAGTGGTTCAAATGAGGTTTTTGGTTAAACTTCTTTTTTGCTTCTTCTTATTTTTAGTGTCATTATGAACTCATGGGTTTGTTGTTGTTGTTTTATTTTGGCTGCTCCAGGTCTTAGTTGCGGCACATGGGATCTTTGTTGCGGGATCTTTAGTTGTGGCATGCGGACTTCTTAGTTGCGGCATGCGAACTCTTAGTTGTGGCATGCATGTGCAATCTAGTTCCCCAAGCAGGGATCGAACCCGGGCCCCCTGCATTGGGAGCGCATAGTCTTACCCACTGGACCACCAGAGAAGTCCCAAACACATGGTTTTTATTTTTTAAAAGTATATTTAGTGTTTCGATCCATTGCAATTATTATTCTATTTGATGTTCAAATTGTCCCTCATTTGGCCATTGGGAACCCCTTCAAGTTTGCTCCTGTACCTTTTTGACATGAGACTAGTAAAACTTTGATAGTTTTCATGGTTTCTAGTATGAAAAGATGTTCCAGGCTCATAGTAGACATTTACTGCTCCAGATCTAAAATCAGCCATTTCTCCAAGGAGTCTTGGTTCTTTTTAGTTGGGATATATTTGGACAAGATAAGGGTGCTAGGTGTGTGTATTGATAGTGGGTGTCACTGCTTCTTGGTATTTTCAGTGAACAGAGCAAGAAAATTTTTTCGTTGAGAGAAACAAAAAAGTCATTGGATCATATTGATATTTCCAATTCAAAATGAATATTCCAAGTTGTTTATGCAATTTTAAAATTTTATACTTCAAAAGTGGCACTTTTATATGGAAAACCTTGGTTCCTAACAGCATTTATATAATGGCTTCTTTGCAGTAAAGTAACAAAACCAATATTTCTACCAGCAATTAGACTCCTGAAAGAAGTCTAAGATTTCTTAGCAGCTCTATTTGTCCTTGGAATATATTCCATTAAGGGCATGCGTTCAAAACACGGTGTTCTAAATTTGCTGGAAATAATATTTTATCTTTGGAAGCTATGTCATGAATGTGATATAGCTAGGTTTTTTCAGTCCCGTTTGTTTTCAATTTGGGGGGATTGTTTTTAAAATTTTTCGTCGAATTTTTGAATATGTAAAACATTTTTATGTTTTCAGTATATAGGCTAAATTATATAACTTCCATCCTGTCCTTACACCCTGTTATGCTCTCTCCCTCATAGGTCACTTTTTAAAAATGAGTTTTTGGTTTATCCTTCCAGTGTTGCTCTTTGAAACTATAAGTATCTACCTATATGCTTATATATGTATATCTATATATACTTATATATCATACTTATACTTTGCATTCCCCCCTTTCTTATGCAAAGGTAGAGACTGGATATACTGTTTTACACCTTATGCAAGTTTCTATTGAGTGCTTATTGTGTTCCCAGCACTGTGCTGAGGTACTTAGGCAAGAGTGATCCCACTTATCACCATGTTCTAGTGTATTTTTTCGGTATTACAGTTAATTAGAACTGCTGCTCTTATCTCTGTCTCTCAGGAGACAGTGCTCCTGTGTATCACCTCAGTGCGACTTATTTATCTCCCACTATCTCGCAACAAACACTGACAATGACAAACACTTGTCCCTCAGCATGTCAAAAGAATAAACATATTTTTAATTACACAAGTGATGCAACATGCACACTGTGATATGCTCAAACTACACAGAAGTGTATGGAATAACAAGCCATGGTTTGCCCTCACTCTCGCCCCATCCCACTGCACTTGGCTGAAACAATTATTCCTACTGTGGTTGCCAAATGGTGATTTTCTAATCCTATTATTCCTTCTACATTTATTAGTTCACATTGTACAATAAGGAAGAGTTCTCTCTCTTTTCCTTCCTTCCTTCATTCATTTATTCATTCATTTAGTTTTGTCATATGGATTTGTGGATTCTTATTTTATCCAATAAGTTATAAACTGCTACATTCATTATTTATTTTGTTGCCCAAATTGTCCCAGAATTTGACAAGGGGAGTCCTTTCAAGCTTCCTTTTTTGTCCTTTCGATATGTCGATCGTCCTTTGAACATTCCCTTACTTTCTGGAACATCAAGGTGTTTCAGGCTCATCTTGTGCTTTTCCTGCCCCAGCTCTGGAATCAACCATTTCTCCAAGAATCCAGCCTTGGTTCCTTTTGGTAGAGATACCAAAATAGGGGCATGAAGTGTGCCCATTGCTGCAATTAGGAGTCACTGAATTATAGTCCATCTCAGTGGGCAGAGCTGGTGTGTATGTATATATTCCTAAGCACATACACACACATTATCTATCTATCTATCTATCTATCCATCTATCTATCATCTATCAACCATCTATCTATATCTATCTATCTATGAAATCTCTGTATCAACTTAAAATCATGAATTCATACTGGTACTCCAACTCTTATCTTAAACCACAAGATTCATTCTAGCCTTCCCCCCTTTCCATATTTCTAACTCCCTTCTCTGACAGTGAGAAATCTGGTTCTCATTATCCATAATATATTTACTTATTTGTTCAATCCTAGGATATGCATATAGTTGTTTCAGAACTGCCAACCCACTACTGTGAAAAATAAAGCTACTAACTAGGGTTTAATATTTGTTTACAGTTTTTATTTTGTTTTTCCCCTTCAGTGTAGTTGTTATTCATTTGAAATAGACTCATTTGTTTCCATTTGTATTTCATTTTGTTTCTCCCCCATCCTTTTTGATTGATTGACTATGTAGAACATTAATATGAATTTTAAAAATTGAAGTATAGTCAATTTACACTGTTGTGTTAGTTTCAGGTATACAGCAAAGTGATTCAGTTATACATATATACATACACCTATTCTTTTTCAGATTTTTTTTTATTATAGGTTATTACAAGATACTGAGTATAGTTCCCTGTGCTATACAGTAGGTCCTTTTTGTTTATCTATTTTATATACAGTAGTGTGTATCTGTTAATCCCAAACTCCCAATCAACCCCTCCCCCATTCCCCATTTGGTAACCATATATTTGTTTTCTATGTCTGTGACTCTATTTCTGTTTTGTAAATAAGTTCATTTGTAGAATTTTATAGATTCCACATATAAGTGATATCACATGATATTTGTTTTTCTCTTTCTGACTTACTTCACTTAGTATGTTAATCTCTAGGTCCATCCATGTTGCTGCAAATGGCATTATTTCATTCTTTTTTATGGCTGAGTAATATTCTGCTGTATATATATCACATCTTCCTTATCCATTCATCTGTCGATGGACATTTAGGTTGCTTCCATGTCTTAGCTATTGTGAATAGTGCTGCTATGAACACTGGGGTGCATTTTCAAATTAAAGTTTTCATCTCTTCCGGATATATGCCCAGGTGTGGGATTGTAGGATTATATGGTAGCTCTATTTTTAGTTTTTTAAGGAACCTCCATACTGTTCTCCATAGTGGCTGCACCAGTTTACAGTCCCATTAACAGTGTAGAAGGGTAACATGATTTTAAAAGTCAAAACCATACAAAGTATTATATCCAGAGAAGTGTCACTCCCCTATCCCCTGTACCCCATTCCCATCCTCCCATCCTTTTCACCCTATTCCTGCTCATCCCCTGTAGGTAATAAATCCCACTAGTTTCTGATTTACACTTAGTGTATTTCTTTTTGCACAAATGAACAATACATTTTTTTCATTTCTACTTCTTTCTTACATAAAAGATAGCATACTATTGATACTCTATTGCACTTTGGTTTTCTTTGGCACTATTTGCTTTACAAAATATATCCTGAAAATGTATGTACTTATAAAAACATTTTAACGGTTAAATATAATATACATACAGAAAAGTTCAGAAAACATATACCCACTTTTTAAGAATAATTATAATTCAAACACCTGTATAAACACCACACAGGTTAAGAAACAGAACATTGCTAACACCCTAGAAGTCTTCTGCGTGACTTTTGCTAATCATAGCTCCCCCTCTCTCACCCTGAATTTTATGCTATTTACTTCCTTGCTTTTCTTTATGGTTAATCATCTTAGTTTAGTTTTGCTTTTATTCAAGTATAACACATATACCAAAGTGCACAAAAATTATGGACAACTTGATGAGTTTTCACAAACCAAACATACCAGATTCAAGAAACAGATCATGACCAGTACCCCAGAAGGCCCACCTGTGCCCCCTCCTAATCACTTTCTACCTCAGGGTAGCCACTATTTTGATTTCTAAGGATGTGGTTTGGTTTTGCACTTTATATAAATGGAAAACTAATAGAGTATATGCTTCTTTTATTTAATTATGCTTGTGCAATTTCTCCACTCTGTTGACTGAACAGATAGTTCATTTTTATGGCCGAATGGCATCCTATTGTATGAATATGTCACAATTTCAAAAATCTGTTTCATTGGCACTGTTGGAAACTTGAGTTGTATACACATAGCTTGTAAAAGAGGGAAAAAAATAACCTGAAGATCATAGCCCTGCAGGTGAGACAGACAGATGAGGCAGAGAGTTGCAGCATAAGCTCTCCATGAGAGTTATACATGTGGGGTTATGGATAGATGGACTTTGAGATGTTGAGGAAAGTTTTGAAGGATGAGAAGACATAATGTCCTTAAGAGGATATAGGGAGAGAGGGGGGGAGGGAGGGAGGGAGGGAGGGAGAGAGAGAGAGAGAGAGAGAGATTCTAGGCAGGGGAGATCTAGGAACTGGTACCATTTTGGGAAGGCTGGGTCAGAGCGCACTGCATTTAGAGGTGGAGGGGAGAAATGAGGTTGTAGGGTAGATTGGTAAGGCAAAGAACATGTCACAAAAATCCTAGGGTGCTAGATTAAGAACATGAGACTTTATCCCTTAGGGGACTGGGATGCTACTGAAAATTTTTTTCTCCTCCTCCTTTATTTTTTAAGCAGGGGCATTATATGACCTATTTTGCAGTTTAGAAGGATTCAACCAGCAGTGGGCAGGGAAGATGGATTGGAGGGTTAAGAGCAGGAGGCAGGGAGACTTGTGAGGAAGCCGTAGCAACATTCATATTGGTGGTTATGCCTGAAAGCCCTGGAGTTGGGCTTCCAAATTTTCTCCAGCCCAGTTCTCTCTTCTGATCTCCAGTCTCTCATATCCAGCTTTCTACTCAATATCCCCATTTGAATGTCTAATAGGCATTCTCAAACTCAACACAACCAAAACTGAACTCCTGACCTTACCCCTAAAACCAGCTCCTCCTGCAGTCTTTCTCATATCATGTTCCATCCTTACGGTTGCTCAGGCCTCATTCTTAGAGTTTTTCTTCACTCCTCCCTCTCTTTCACACCCCACATCCTGAAGTCTACTAATCTATTTGTTTGTACTTCCTAGATTTCATATAAATAGAATCACACAATATGTTTTCTTTTTTTGTCCAGCTACTTTCACTCAGCATAATTAGTTTGAGATTCCTCCTGCGGTTGTGTGTGTCAATAGATCATTCCTTTTAGTGCTGAGTAGTATTCCACTGTATTTATATACCAGAATTTCTTTTTTTTTTTTTAACATCTTTATTGGGGTATAATTGCTTTACAATGGTGTGTTAGTTTCAGCTTTATAACAAAGTGAATCAGTTATACATATACATATGTTCCCATATATCTTCCCTCTTGCATCTCCCTCCCTCCCACCCTCCCTATCCCACCCCTCTAGGTGGTCACAAAGCACCAAGCCGATCTCCCTGTGCTAGGCAGCTGCTTCCCTCTAGCTATCTATTTTACGTTTGGTAGTGTATATAATAGAACTACCATACGACCCAGCAATCCCACTACTGGGCATATAACCAGCTTTTAGTTTTAGTGATCTTTGCTATCGTTTCCTTCATTTCTTTTTCATTTATTTCTGATCTGATTTTTATGATTTCTTTCCTTCTGCTAACTTTGGGGTATTTTTGTTCTTCTTTCTCTAATTGCTTGAGGTGCAAGGTTAGGTTGTTTATTCGAGATGTTTCCTGTTTCTTAGGGTGGGCTTGTATTGCTATAAACTTCCCTCTTAGAACTGCTTTTGCTGCATCCCATAGGTTTTGGGTTATCGTGTCTCCATTGTCATTTGTTTCTAGGTATTTTTTTATTTCCTCTTTGATTTCTTCAGTGATCACTTCATTATTAAGTAGTGTATTGTTTAGCCTCCATGTGTTTGTAATTTTTACAGATCATTTCCTGTAATTGATATCTAGTCTCATGGCGTTGTGGTCGGAAAAGATACTTGATACGATTTCAATTTTCTTAAATTTACCAAGGCTTGATTTGTGACCCAAGATATGATCTATCCTGGAGAATGTTCCATGAGCACTTGAGAAAAATGTGTATTCTGTTGTTTTTGGATTGAGTGTCCTGTAAATATCAATTAATTCCATCTTGTTTAATGTATCATTTAAAGCTTGTGTTTCCTTATTTATTTTCATTTTGGATGAGCTGTCCATTGGTGAAAGTGGGGTGTTAACGTCCCCTATTATGAATGTGTTACTGTCGATTTCCCCTTTTATGGCTGTTAGTATTTGCCTTATGTATTGAGGTGCTCCTATGTTGGGTGCATAAATATTTACAATTGTTATATCTTCTTCTTGGATCGATCCCTTGATCATTATGTAGTGTCCATCTTTGTCTCTTCTAATAGTTTTTATTTTAAAGTCTATTTTATCTGATATGAGAATTGCTACTCCAGTTTTCTTTTGGTTTCCATTTGCATGGAATATCTTTTTCCATCCCCTTACTTTCAGTCAGTATGTGTCTCTAGGTCTGCAGTGGGTCTCTTGTAGACAGCAAATATATGGGTCTTGTTTTTGTACCCATTCAGCCAATCTGTGTCTTTTGGTGGGAGCATTTAGTCCATTTACATTTAAGGTAATTATCGATATGTATGTTCCTATTCCCATTTTCTAAATTGTTTTGGGTTCGTTATTGTAGGTCTTTTCCTTCTCTTGTGTTTCTTGCCTAGAGAAGTTCTTTTAGCATTTGTTGTAAAGCTGCTTTGGTGGTGCTGAACTCTCTCAGCTTTTGCTTGTCTGTAAAGGTTTTAATTTCTCCATCCAATCTGAATGAGATCCTCGCTGGGTAGAGTAATCTTGGTTGCAGGTTTTTCTCCTTCATCACTTTCAGTATGTCCTGCCACTCCTTTCTGTCTTGCAGAGTTTCTGCTGAGAGATCAGCTCTTAACTTTATGGGGATTCCCTTGTGTGTTATTTGTTGTTTTTCCCTTGCTGCTTTTAATATGTTTTCTTTGTATTTAATTTTTGACAGTTTGATTAATATGTGTCTTGGCGTATTTCTCCTTGGATTTATCCTGTATGGGACTCTCTGTGCTTCGTGCACTTGATTAACTATTTCTTTTCCCATATTAGGGAAGTTTTCAACTATAATCTCTTCAAATATTTTCTCAGTCCCTTTCTTTTTCTCTTCTTCTTCTGGAACCCCTATAATTCGAATGTTGGTGCGTTTAATGTTGTCCCAGAGGTCTCTGAGACTGTCCTCAGTTCTTTTCATTCTTTTTACTTTATTCTGCTGTGCAGTAGTTATTTCCACTATTTTATCTTCCAGGTCACTTATCCGTTCTTCTGCCTCAGTTATTCTGCTATTGATCCCTTCTAGAGCATTTTTAATTTCATTTATTGTGTTGTTCATCATTGTTTGTTTCATCTTTAGTTCTTCTAGGTCCTTGTTAAATGTTTATTGCATTTTGTCTATTCTATTTCCAAGATTTTGGATCATCTTTACTATCATTATTCTGAATTCTTTTTCAGGTAGACTGCCTATTTCCTCTTCATTTGTTAGGTCTGATGCGTTTTTATCTTGCTCCTTCATCTGCTGTGTGTTTTTCTGTCTTCTCATTTTGCTTATCTTACTGTGTTTGGGGTCTCCTTTTTGCAGGCTGCAGGTTCGTAGTTCCCATTGTTTTTGGTGTCTGTCCCGAGTGGCTAAGTTTGATTCAGTGGGTTGTGTATGCTTCCTGGTGGAGGGGACTAGTGTCTGTGTTCTGGTGGATGAGGCTGGATCTTTTCTCTCTGGTGGGCAGGTCCACGTCTGGTGGTGTGTTTTGGGGTGTCTGTGGACTTATTATGATTTTAGGCAGCCTCTCTGCTAATGAGTGGGGTTGTTTTCCTGTTTTGCCAGTTGTTTGGCATAGGGTGTCCAGCACTGTAGCTTGCTGGTCATTGAGTGAAGCTGGGTGCTGGTGTTGAGATGGAGATCTCTGGGAGATTTTCGCCATTTGATATTATGTGGAGCTGGGAGGTCTCTTGTGGACCAGTGTCCTGAAGTTGGCTCTCCCACCTCAGAGGCACAGCACTGACTCCTGGCTGGAGCACCAAGAGCCTTTCATCCACACGGCTCAGAATAAAAGGGAGAAAAAGTAGAGAGAAAGAATTAGTAGAAGTAGGAAGAAAGAAAGAAAGAAAGGAGGGAAGGAAGGAAGGAAGGAAGAAAGAAAGAAGAAAAGCAGGAAGGAAGGAAAGAAGAAAAGAAAGAAAGACGATAAAGTAAAATACAATAAAGTTATTAAATTAAAAAATAATTATTAAGAAAAAAATTTTAAAAAAAACGGACGGATAGAACCTTAGGACAAATGGTGGAAGCAAAGCTATACAGACAAAATCTCACACAGAAGCATACACATACACACTCACAAAAAGAGGAAAAGGGGAAAAATCATAAATCTTGCTCTCAAAGTCCACCTCCTCAATTTGGGGTGATTCGTTGTCTATTCAGGTATTCCACAGATGCAGGGTACATCAAGTGGATTGTGGAGCTTTAATCCGCTGCTTCTGAGGCTGCTGGGAGAGATTTCCCTTTCTCTTCTTTGTTTTCACAGCTCCCAGGGGCTCAGGTTTGGATTCGGCCCCGCCTCTGCGTGTAGGTCGCTGGAGGGCGTCTGTTTTTTGCTCAGACAGGACGGGGTTAAAGGAGCCGCTGATTCGGGGGCTTACCAGAAATTCTTGATCCATTCACCCGTTGATGGATATTTGGTTTGTTTCCAGTTTTTTGTCTATTATAAATAAAGCTGCTATGAACATTTATGCACACATTTTTGTACGGACATATGCTTTCATTTCTCTTGGGTAAATACATAGGAGTGGGAAGTCTAGATCGTATAGTAGGTGTATGTTTAACTTTGTAAGAAGCTGCTAAACTCTTTTCGAAAGTAGCTGTACCATTTCATTCCCACTAGCAGTGTGTGAGAGTTCCAGTTCCTTCACATCCTTGCCAAAACTTGATATGGTCAGTCTTTTAAATTTTAGCCATTTTAATAAGTGTGCAGTAGTACCTAATCATGGTTTTAATTTGCATTTCCCAAATGACCAATGTTATTGAACATGTTTTCATGTGCTTATTTGTCATCTGTATATTTTCTTCAGTGAAGTGTCTGCTCAGATCTTTTGTCCATTTAAAAAATTGGGTTGTTTGATTTCTTATTATTGAGTTTACAGAGTTCTTTACATATTCTGGATACAAGTCCTTTATTAGATACATATTTTGCAAAAATTTTCCTTCCAGTTTGTGGCTTGCCTTTTTATTTTCACAGTAGTTTCTTTTTGAAGAAAATATTTCTAGTTTTGATAAAGTCCATGTTATCAATGCTTTTTTTTTACATTACATAATTTTAATTTTATCTTTCCAATAAATTTGTAAGGTGGTTGGTTATGGTCTTAAGTAAGTCGCTTCTGTGAACTTCAGAATCCTCACCTTTAAAATGGAGATAATATTTCACAGGGTTGTTGTGAGGCTAGAACAAAGTAATATGTAAAGTACTTTGTACAGAATACTCAATAAATGGTAGCCAGTTTTTACTATTATTATTATTGTTATTACAAATAGAGGAAACAATCACTTAGGGAAAGTAACCAGCCCAAGGGCATTCAGTGAATAGACTTTATTGAGTACCTGAATAGGGCTGTGAGTATAAAAATGCGTAAGATCCCATCTCTGCCTTCTATCTAGGAACTCACACTCACTCTTAGTAAGAAAGCAAACAAAATCTAGAACCAAATGCTCTTTTCACTCCATTCTGATGCAAATCTAGAAAGGAAGAGGTAAAATTAGACCCATGTCAACTATTTCTTAGATGAAAAACCTTCATATGCACTAAATTTCGTTCACTGTGCTTAAGGGTACTCTAACTCAGTGTGCCATCCCCAAGCTGCCTCCCCTCCATAATCAGGAAATCCTTATATACAAACTACTATAATATATATAAGATAGACATCTAATAAGGATACTGTATAGCACAGGGAACTCTACTCAATACTCTGTAATGACATATAGGGGGAAAGACTCTAAAAAAAGTGGATATATGTATATGTATAACTGATTCACTTTTCTGTACACCTGAAACTAGCACAACATTGTAAATCAACTATATTCCAATTTAAAAAAGAAAAACAAAAAAAGAAATAAGACCATTTCAACTCCCCTCATTTTAGAGATGAGAAAGAAAAAAAAGTTCCCTTTCCCTAATTTTTTCCTAAGTACTCTTTAAAAGAATATTTGCAAATGGTTCTGAAGAACCTAGGGGCAGGACAGGAATAAAGACGCAGACGTAGAGAATGGACTTGAGGTCACGGGGAGGGGGAAGGGTAAGCTGAGACCAAGTGAGAGCGTGGAACGGACAAATATACACTACCAAATGTAAAATAGATAACTAGTGGGAAGCAGCTGCACAGCAGGGAGATCAGCTGGGTGCCCTGTGACCACCTAGAGGGGTGGGATAGGGAGGATGGGAGGGAGACGCAAGAGGGAGGAGATATGGGGATATATGTATATGCATAGCTGATTCACTTTGTTATAAAGCAGAAACTAACACACCATTGTCAAGCAATTATACTCCAATAAAGATGTTAAAAAAAACTATTTGCACAGTCTTTTAAATATAGCACAATGGTATTTTGTGTTAAAGCAATTGTTTAAAGATATTCTTAATGTTTTGTATAGCTATGTTTTTGCTAATTATATGTAGAAAACTAAAAATTACTGATAAGCCATGAAATTAACATAATTTTAGATGTAGCTTTAAAGAGACAAATGATCACTACTTTTTAAAATATCAAAAAGAGGGCTTCCCTGGTGGCGCAGTGGTTGAGAGTCCGCCTGCCGATGCAGGGGACACGGGTTCGTGCCCCGGTCTGGGAAGATCCCACATGCCGCGGAGCGGCTGGGCCCGTGAGCCTTGGCCACTGAGCCTGCGCGTCTGGAGCCTGTGCTCCACAACGGGAGAGGCCACAACAGTGAGATGCCTGTGTACCGCAAAAAAATAAAAATAAAAATGTAGCAAGACAAAATAAAGTCATAAAACAATGAAAGTAAAACATAATCAGGGAATCCTTAACAGTGGTATTTTTCTCCTTTGAATGGAGAATTCATACCATTGCTTTGGTGTATTGTTGTACAGTTAACTAAAAACACCTTCACCTATGCTAACTAAACTAATCTAACTAGCTAACTTAATCTTCCCCAAATCCTGTGAGGTATGAATTACTAAAATCATTTTAGAGAGGAGGAAATTGAGACACAGCTATAAGTGTCATAATCTAGATTAGAACAAGATCAAAAAGCCTCATCCTAGTTTAATTATTCATTTAAAGCTTGCTCACTAAGCTACACTGAACCTATATTAAAATATTTTTGCACTCTCACCTAGATTGCCTTCTATTTTCTCTGAGTCTGTGATACTCCAATTCTCCTAGGGGTCTAGTACTGAACCTTGCATTTGAAGGATTCCCTCAGGCAATACGTTTATTCAATAACCCATGCAACATAATATAATATCACCTTTTCAAGTATGGCTATGACTTTTACATAGACTAGATCCATAAAGGGAGATGGAGAATGATACTTTGCATTTGTTTAGCAGTCTTTCAAAGTGCTTTCATATATATTATTCATAGAAGGAGAATGGAATTTGAATTTAAGAGTAGAAAGGATGTTAGAGATTCTCAAATCCAGTGTTTCCTAACCTTCCTCAGGTCACTTGCCCATTTGAGAATCTGACAAAAACTACAGACCTCATACCCAGAAAGATATACGTGCAAATTTGCATAGTTTGAAGGGATTCTTGGAACACTACCAGGTTAAGAACTGTCTAATTTGCAACTCACATTTTATTTATTTTTATATTTATTTATTTATTTACTTGGCTGTGCCGGGTCTTATTTGTGACGGGCTCTTAGTTGTGGCATGTGGGATCTAGTTCCCTGACCAGGGATCGAACCCAGGCCCCCTGCAATGGGAGTGAGGAGTCTTAACCACTGGACCACCAGGGAAGTCCCTGCAACTCACATTTTACAAACGAGGAAGCTGCTATTTATCATGACAGCATCCCTATGAGGAGGCAAAGTAAATATTATTACCCACATTTTCCAGATCTGGAAACTAAGGTCCAGAGAAGTTTCAAGACTTGCCCAAAGTCTTAAAGCTAGGTTGCAGCAGTAGCAGAACCCAGGACTCTGGACAGTCTAGTTTTGTTTTTGTTTTTTTATAAATTTATTTATTTTATTTTTGACTGTGTTGGGTCTTCGTTGTGGTGCATGGGCTTCTCACTGCGGTGGCTTCTCTTGTTGTGGAGCATGGGCTCTAGGCATGCGGGCTTCAATAGTTGTGGCACGTGGGCTCAGTAGTTGTGGCTCACGGGCTCTAGAGCACAGGCTCAGTAGTTGTGGCACACGGGCTTAGTTGCTCCGTGGCATGTGGGATCTTCCCGGACCAGGGCTCAAACCCGTGTCCCCTGCATTGGCAGGCGGATTCTTAATCACTGTGCCACCAGGGAAGCCCTTGTTTTTGTTTTTAATTTAATTATATTTAACATACAGTATTATATCAGTTCCATGTGCTCTAGTTCTTATTCTTCTAGATCACATTGACTGCATACTGCACTACAATGAAATTTCTTCACCGTAAGAAAGCCTTCTACAGCCAATAGTTTTATTTTACCCTCCACAACACAAACAACTCTCGATCTCTGGTGAAAAAGATCCAAGTACAAAAACTGTTCTATTCACAATAATAACTAATTTCTTAGAGATTTCCAAAAGATTTTTTTTTTTTTTTTTTGCGGTACGCGGGCCTCTCACTGTTGTGGCCTCTCCCATTGCGGAGCACAGGCTCCGGACGTGCAGGCTCAGCTGCCATAGCCGTTCCGCGGCATGCGGGATCTTCCCGGGCCGGGGCACGAACCCGTGTCCCCTGCATCGGCAGGTGGACTCTCAACCACTACGCCACCGGGGAAGCCCCCAAAAGGTTTTAGTCATCACTGGCACATTAAATATTGGAATCTGGTAATTAGAATTGTAAACAACTCTGTAACTTCCACATTGGTCAACTAAATACCAATCTGGTCAAATTCTCCTTTTAGCACACTTGTTCTCCTTCTTACTTCAGGGAGTTTAGAAACAATAGCAAAACTCTCCAAGTGGATTTTATTGCACTTAAAACTACAATGACCACAAACTGGACGTGATAATGTGTAAAGGCTGGGCGCTGAGCTCCCGTTCGCCCCGCCGCCAGAGGGAGCTGAGAGCGAGCGGAGGAAGCAGAACCCTCGAGGAGGCCTGGGCGTCGCCGGAGATCCAAGTGTGGGGGACGTGTCTATCAATGCTTTTATGTCCATGCTTTTTGAGTGCTAATTAGGAAATATTTGCCCACCCAAAGGTGACTAAGATTTCCTTCTAAGTTTTCTTTAATACATTTTTGTAGTTTTCAGTTTTACTTTTAGGTCTATGACCCACCTTGCATTAACTTTTGTACATGTTGTGAGGTAATGGTCAAAGTTCAATTTTTTTTGCATATGACTATTCAATTATTGAAAATATTATTTTTTCCCTCATTGAACTGCATTTACACCTTTGTTGAAAATCAATTAGCCATATATGTATGGGCCTATTTCTTGACTTTCTTCTTTTTCACTGCTCTTTACTCCGATACCACATCGTCTTGATTACTTTAGCTTGAAATCAGGTAGTATAAGTCCTCTAACTTTGTTCTTTTTTTTTTTAACCAGGAACTTGATCTCCTTTTTAATTTATTTTTTCCTCCTGTTTCAGTTTCAAATAATTCAAAGAATTATAGGACTAGAGGCTTTAAATAAGCTACAATCAGCAATAGAATAGCCAACTATTTTGGCTATTCTAGATCCTCTGCATTTCCATATAAATTTTAGAATTGGCTTGTCAATTTATGCATCTTAGCAATATTGAATCTTCCAGTGTGTGAGCATAGGGTATCTTTCCATTTATTTAGATCTTTTATTGCTCTTAGTAATGTTTTGTAATTTTCCGTGTACAGGCCTTGCACATCTTTTGTCAAATTTATCCTTAAGCATATATCGTGAAGCTATTATAAATGATATTTTAATTTCAAATTCTAATTGTTAATTGCTAGCATATAGAGATGTAGTTGATTTTGAATATTGACCTTTTATCCTGCAACATTGCTAGACTATTTCATAGTTTTTTGGTATATTTCTTAGGATTTTCTATAGACAATGATGTTATATGTGAAAGGATAGATTTACTTCTTTACTTACAATCTGGGCTTCTTTTATTTCTTTTTCTTACCACACTGCAAGGGCTAGAACCTCCAGTAGAATGTTGAATAGAAGTGGGGTTGGATATTCTTGCCTTCTTGCTGATCTTAAAGAGAAAGCATTCAGTCTTTCCTCCATAGAGTATGATGTTAGCTGCAGGTTTTTCGAAGATGCTCAACATCATTAATCATCAGGGAAATGCAAATGAAAACCACAAGGAAATATCACCTCACACCTGTTAGGATGTCTATTATAAAAAAAAATACAAGAGGTAATGCATGCTGGTGAGGATGTGGAAAAAGGGGAACACTTGTACACTTGATGGGAATGTGAACTGGTGCAGCCACTATGGAGCTT
Source organism: Delphinus delphis (assembly GCF_949987515.2). Classification (NCBI taxonomy): domain Eukaryota; kingdom Metazoa; phylum Chordata; class Mammalia; order Artiodactyla; family Delphinidae; genus Delphinus; species Delphinus delphis. The sequence goes on from NC_082704.1 coordinate 82,631,698, forward strand.
CCTCAATAAATTAAAAATAGAACTGCCATATGATTCAGTAATCCTACTTTTGGGTATGCATCCAGAGGAAATGAAATCACTATCTCAAAGAGTTAATCTGTATGCCCATGTTCATCGCAGCTTTATTTACAACAGCCAAGGTATGGAAACAACCTAAGTGTCTGTCAACAGATGCATGGATAAAGAAAATGTGGTGTGTGTGTGTGTGTGCGCACACATACACACACAATGGAATATTAGTCAGCCTTAAAAAAGAAGGAAATTCTGCCATTTGTGACAACATGGATGAACTTGGAAGGCATTATGCATGGTATCACTTATATGTGGAATCTAAAAAAAAAGTTGAACTCAGAAATAGAGAGTAGTATGGTGATTGCCAGGGGATGGAGGGAGGGGAAAATAAGGAGGGGCTGGTAAAATGGTACAAAGTTTCAGTTATATGATGAATAAGGTCTGAGGATCTAGTCACATGGTGACTATAGTTGATAATACTACATTGTATAATTTAAATTTGCTAAGAGAGTGGAACTTAAATGTTCTCATCAAAAAAAAAAAAAAAAAACAAAACCAAACAAACAAAAGAAAGTTTATATGTGAGGTGATGGATGTAATGGTGGGAATACTTTCATAATGTACACATATCAAATTATCATGTTGTACACTTTAAATATATCACAATTTCATTTGCTAATTATACCTCAATAAAGCTGAAAAATTTTCTATTCCCCTTTTTGATTTCTTTTTTTTTAATTAATTAATTTTTTGGCTGCGTTGGGTATTCATTACTGCATGCAGGCTTTCTCTAATTGCGGCGAACGGGGGCTGCTCTTCGTTGCGGTATGTGGGCTTCTCACTGCGGTGGTTTCTCTTGTTGCAGAGCACAGGCTCTAGGCACGCGGGCTTCAGTAGTTGCAGCACGTGGGCTCAGTAGTTGTGGGGCACAGGCTTAGTTGCTCCATGGCATGTGGGTTCTTCCCAGACCAGGGATCAAACCCGTGTCCTCTGCACTGGCAGGCAGATTCTTAACAACTGCACCACCAGGGAAGTCCCTTGATTTCTTCTTTGACGCAATACTTATATGTGTTATTTAGTTTCAAAATATTTGCATATTTTTCAAATACCTTTAAAAATTTATCTCTAATTTTATTCCATTTTGTTGAGAGAAAATACTTTGTCTGATTTGATTCTTTTAAGTTTATGGAGATTTGATTTATGGTCCACAGAATATGGTTGTATTAGTTTTCTGAGGCTGCCATAACAAGTTACCACAAACTTGATGTCTTAAAACAATAGAAATTTATTCTCTCACATTCTGGAGGGAAGAAGTCTGAAATCAAGGTGTAGGCAGTGTTGGTTCTTCCAAAGTCTCCTTTTGGAGACTTTGAGGGAGAATCTGTTCCATGTCTCTCCTCACCAGCTTCTGCTAGCTGCTGGCAATCCTTGGCATTCCCTGGCATGTAGATGCATCATTCTAATCTCTGCCTCTCTCTTCACATTGCCTTCTTCTCTGTGTCTCAAATCTTCCTCTGCCTTTCTTTTATAAGGATGCCTGTCATTGGATTTAGAGTTTACACTAAATTCATCATGATCTCATCTTGAGATCTTCAACTTAACTACATCTTCAAAAACCCTCTTTTCCAGAGGGCAGACAGCAGAAGCAAGAAGAACTACAATCCTGCAGTCTGGGGAACAAAAACCACATTCACAGAAAGATAGACAAGATGAAAAGGCAGAAGGCTATGTACCAGATGAAGGAACAAGATAAAACCCCAGAAAAACAATGAAATGAAGTGGAGATAGGCAACCTTCCAGAAAAAGAATTCAGAATAATGATAGTGAAGATGATCCAGGACCTCGGAAAAAGAAAGGAGGCAAAGATCGAGAAGATGCAAGAAATGTTTCACAAAGATCTAGAAGAATTAAAGAACAAACAAACAGAGATGAACAATACTATAACTGAAACGAAAACTACACTAGAAGGAATCAATAGTAGAATAACTGAGGCAGAAGAACAGATAAATGACCTGGAAGACAGAATGGTGGAATTCCCTGCTGCAGGACAGAATAAAGAAAAAAAAATGAAAAGAAATGAAGACAGCAGAAGAGACCTCTGGGACAACATTAAATGCAACAACATTCGCATTATAGGGGTCCCAGAAGGAGAAGAGAGAGAGAACGGAGCAGAGAAAATATTTGAAGAGATTATAGTCGAAAACTTCCCTAACATGGGAAAGGAAATAGCCACCAAAGTCCAGGAAGAACAGTGAGTCCCATACAGGATAAACCCAAGGAGAAACACGCCAAGACACATAGTAATCAAATTGGCAAAAATTAAAAACAAAGAAAAATTATTGAAAGCAGCAAGGGAAAAAGGACAAATAACATACAAGGGAACTCCCATAAGGTTAACAGCTGATTTCTCAGCAGAAACTCTACAAGCCAGAAGGGAGTGGCATGATATACTTAAAGTGATTAAAGGGAAGAACCTACAACCAAGATTACTCTGCTAGGCAAGGATCTCATTCAGATTCGATGGAGAAATCAAAAGCTTTACAGACAAGCAAAAGCTAAGAGAATTCAGCACCACCAAACCAGCTCTACAACAAATGCTAAAGGAACTCCCCTTTAGGGAGTCATAGGAAATGACTGGTCATAAAATGGTCATAGGAACATACATATTGATAATTACCCTAAACGTGAATGGATTAAATGCTCCAACCAAAAGACACAGGCCTGCTGAATGGATACAAAACAAGACCCATATATATGCTATCTACAAGACACCCACTTCAGATCTAGGGACACATTCAGACTGAAAGTGAGGGGATGGAAAAAGATATTCCATGCAAATGGAAATCAAAAGAAAGCTGGAGTAGCAATTCTCATATCAGACAAAATAGACTTTAAAATAAAGAATGTTACAAGAGACAAGGAAGGACACTACATAATGATCAGAGGATCAATCCAAGAAGAAGATATAGCAATTATAAATATATATGCACCCAACCTAGGAGCACCTCAATACATAAGGCAACTGCTAACAGCGCTAAAAGAGAAAATCAACAGTAACACAATAATAGTGGGGGACTATAACACCCCATTTACACCAATGGACAGATCATCCAAACAAGATAAATAAGGAAACAGAAGCTTTAAACGACACAATAGACCAGATAGATTTAATTGATATTTATGGGACATTCCATTCAAAAACAGCAGATTACACTTTCTTCTCAAGTGTGCATGGAACATTCTCTAGGATAGATCACATTTTGGGTCACAAATCAAGCCTCAGTAAATTTAAGAAAATTGAAATCATATCAAGCATCTTTTCTGACCACAATGTTATGAGATTAGAAATGAATTACAGGGAAAAAAACGTAAAAAACACAAACACATGGAGGCTAAACACTATGTTACTAAATAACCAAGAGATCACTGAAGAAATAAAAGAGGAAATCAAAAAATACCTAGAGACAAATGACAATGAAAACACGCGATCCAAAACCTATGGGATGCAGCAAAAGCAGTTCTAAGAGGGAAGTTTATAGCTATACAAGCCTACCTCAAGAAATAAGAAAAATCGCAAATTCATGCAGTTTTGATTGCATTTCCCTGATGGCTAATGATGTTAAGCATCCTTTCATGTGCTTATTGGTCATTGTATATTTTCTTTGGAGAAAGGTCTATTCATATCTATGCCCATTTTAAAATTGGGCTATTTGTCTTTTAACTATTGAGTTGTAAGTATTCTCTCTACAATCTAGATATCAGGCATATGATTTACAAAAAACTGTCTCCCATTCTATGGATTGCTTTTTCACTTTCTGATGGTGTCCCTTGCAGCATAAAAGATTTTCATTTTGATGAAGTCTAATTTATCTGTGTTTTTCTTTCGTTACTTGTGCTTTTGTTGTCATACCTAAAGAACCTATTTTACAATCATGTAGTTTTATGTCCATATTTTCTTATAAGATTTTTATAGTTTTAGCTCTTAACTTAGATATTTGATCCATTAGGAGTTAATTTTTGTATATAGTGCAAGATAGGCATACAGCTTCATTCTTTTGCATATGGATATCCAGTTGTTCCAGCACCATCTGTTGAAAAGAATATTCTTTGCCATTGAATCCTCTTGGCACTCTTGCCCAAACTCAATTGGCCAGAAATGTGAGTGTTTATTTCTGGACTTTCAATTCTATTCCATTGATCTATATGTCAATCCTTATACCAGAACCATGCTGTCTTGATTACTGTAGCTTTGCAGTAAGTTTTGATATCAGGAAGTGCGACTCCTTCAACTTTGTTCTTCTTTTACAAATTGTTTTGGCTATTCTGGGTCCCTTGCAACTTTGTATGAATTTTTGGACCAGTTTGTCAATTTCTGCAAAAAATGCAGTTAGAGTTTTGAAAGGAATTACATTGAAATAGATCGATTTGGTGAGTATTGCCTTCTTAACAAGCATTAAGTCTTTTGATCTATTAAGTCTTTCTGTTTATTTAGGTCTTCTTAGATTTTTCAGTGATATTTTGTAGTTTTCAGTGCACAGTATTGCACTTCTTTTGTTAAATTGACCTATAAGTATTTTATTGTTTTTGATGCTATTGTAAATTGAATTGTTTCTTTAATTTCATTTTAGGTTGTTCATTGCTAGTGTATAGAAATACAAATTATTTTTGTGTATTGATCTTTTATCCTACAAAGTTTCTGAAGTCATTTCTAAACTCTAATAGTTTTCAGTGGATTCCTTAGGACTTTCTATATACTAGATCACATCATCTGCAAATAGAAATAGTTTTACCTCTTTTCCAATCTGGATGGATTTTATTTCTTTTTCTTGCCTAATTGCCCTGGCTAGAGCCTCCAGTCAGTTTAGCTTGTTGCTCTCATAGGGCTACCAGCCTCCTCTTAATTGCTTACAGCAAAATCTCCATTGTTTTTGAGGGTCCTTAAGTTTGAACTTCTCCACATTCTACTCGAAATAAAGTCAGTTCCTTTGGGGTTAATTTTGGAGCTCCCTCTTCTTAAGGACTGCCTATCTCCCTGGGCAAAATCTCTGAGCCACTCCTCCAGGCACTGGGTGAGGGTGGTAACTTCTGCTTTTCTCAACTGAAACTTCTTCTTATGAGTAAGCTGGGGCAAGGGCTTTAGATGCTCTAGTATTTTTGGCCTGCTGTGTCTAGGGTAAAGTTTCCACTCTATGAATGGGGGCTGGATGGAGGAACGGAGCCTCCAGCCTCTCAGAAACATTCACTAGGAATTTAGCGTCTGCAATTTGGAGTAGGAGGGGATGAGAAATGTTGGTGTCCTGCCCCTTTCAGTGAGATACTGTATCCCTCAATTGGGAGCTCAGTGGAGAAGGAGCCTCATCTTTTTTGGCACATTTTCTCACAGTGGAGCTTGCATCTAGCTGAACTGGGAGTTGGGGGATAGAGTGGGTCATGGTTCAAGTGCCACAAACTTTAAATTTTCTGAGATTTTTTTTTTTTTTTTTTTTGTGGTACGCGGGCCTCTCACTGTTGTGGCCTCTCCCGTTGTGGAGCACAGGCTCTGGACACACAGGCTCAGCGGCCATGGCTCACGGGCCCAGCCGCTCTGCGGCATGTGGGATCTTCCCGTACCGGGGCACGAACCCGTGACCCCTGCATCGGCAGGCAGACTCTCAACCACTGCGCCACCAGGGAAGCCCAATTTTCTGAGATTTAATAGAATTTCTTGAATAAATGTTTATTTGTTGTATACCCTTAGTACAATATCTGAAGACTTTAAACACTTTGGTGTTTAAAAAATAATTTTCACTAGTTGTTTCACTGGTGAACAGATCCACAGAGCACCTTATATTGCCATTCTGGAGGTAGAATCCGCTGAGCAGTCCATCCTCTTACATTTAACTTATTTGTGTTTTTATATTCAAATTTGGTTTCTTTTAGCCAATATATAGTTGTCTTGCACTTTCACCCAAGCCTACAATTGTTGTCTTTTAATGGAAGCATTTAGACTCTTTCTATTTAATTTTATGATTGTTATGTTTGGGTTTACATAGTCCATATCATTATTTTTTTTCTATTTGTCACATCTGTTCTTTGTTCCCAGTATCCTCTTTTTATGCCTTGTTTTGGAGTAATGTAGTATTTTTATGATTCTATTTTATGATTTTTTGGCTTATTTGCTGTACTTTTACTTTTTAGTAGTTTATTCAGGGTTTATAGTTTATAGTATACAACCACAATGTATCACAATATACTCTTAAGTAGTATTATACCACTTTGAATACAGTGTAATAATTTTACAACTGTATAATTCCATTTCACTTCTTGCAGCATTTTTGCTTTTGTTGGCATACATTTTACTTTTTCTTATGTTATAAATGACAAAATATATGGGGTGTTTTTGCCTTAAACTGTCAATTTTTAAAAAATTAATTTATTTTTAATTTTTGGCTGCATTGGGTCTTTGTTGCTGTGTGCGGGCTTTCTCTAGTTGCGGTGAGCAGGGGCTAGTCTTCGTTGCAGTGTGCGGGCTTCTCACTGCAGTGTCTTCTCTTGTTGCGGAACACAGGCTCTAGGCGCACAGGCTTCTGTAGTTGTGGCTTGCGGGTTCTAGAGTACAGACTCAGTAGTTGTGGTGCACGGGCTTAGTTACTCTGCGGCATGTGGGATCTTCCCAGACCAGAGCTCAAACCTGTGTCCCCAGCATTGGCAGACAGATTCTTAACCACTGCACCACCAGGGAAGTCCAAATTGTCAATTTTTAAAGTTGTTTTAAAAATGAGAAAATGGGTGATTGATATTTACATGCTTATTTATCATTTCTGGTGCTTTTTCATTCTTTGTTTGAGTCTTATTTTCCATCTGATATCACCTTCATTCTATCTGAAGGACTTTTTAAAACTTTTTTTTGTGTGCAGGTTTGCTGATGAATTCTTTGAGCATTTGTATCTCTAAAAAAGTCATTATTGGGGCTTCCCTGGTGGTGCAGTGTTTGAGAGTCCGCCTGCCGATGCAGGGGACACGGGTTCGTGCCCCGGTCCGGCAAGATCCCACATGCCGCGGAGCGGCTCGGCCCGTGAGCCATGGCCGCTGAGCCTGTGTGTCCGGAGCCTGTGCTCCACAACGGGGAGGCCACAACAGTGAGAGGCCCGCGTACCGCATTAAAAAAAAAAAGTCATTATTTTGTCTTCATTAGTGAACATTATTTTATCTTGGGTTTCAAATTCAGTGTGACAATTCTTTTCTTTCATTACATTAATGATGTTACTCCACTGGTTTTTTTGTTTTGTTTTGTTTTGTTTTGTTTTTGCAGTACGCGGGCCTCTCACTGTTGTGGCCTCTCCCGTTGCGGAGCACAGGCTCCAGACGCGCAGGCTCAGTGGCCATGGCTCACGGGCCCAGCCGCTCCGCGGCATGTGGGATCTTCCCGTACCGGGGCACGAACCCGTGTCCCCTGCATTGGCAGGCGGACTCTCAACCACTGCACCACCAGGGAAGCCCCCTCCACTGTTTTTTGGTTCCCACTGCTTCTGAAGAGAAATGTGCTGTTATATTTTATCTTTGTTCCACCTTACATAATGAGTCTTTTTTTCCTCTGGATGCTCTTAAGATTTTCTTTTTTATACCTTTTAAACATTTTGATTATAGTGTGCCTTGGTAAAGTTTTATGTTTCTTATGCTTGGGATTCATTGAGCTTCTTGGATGCGGGTATACGGTTTGCACTAAATTTGGAAAATTTTCAGCTATTATTTTTGTAAATATTTTTGTGTTGACCTTCTTTCAGTAACTTCTAATATATAGGCTATTTAAAGTTGTCATACATTTCACTGTTCCTCCATTCCTTTTTAAGGAAGCTTTCTCTTGTGCTTCATTTTGGATTTTTGTTGTTGTTGTTTTGGGGGCTTTTTTGTTTTTAAAATTTCTTGGCTGCACCGTGCAGCATGCAGAATCTTAGTTCTCCGACCAGGGATTGAACCCCTGCCCACTGCATTGGAAGCTCAGAGTCTTAACCACTGGACTGCCAGGGAAGTCCCCATTTTGGATGTCTTTAAAATCTCTTTATGTTTCAAGTTCACTAGTCTTTTCTTCTGAAATGTCTAATCTGCTGTTAATTTCATCCAGTGTATTTTTTTTTTTTGTCTAAGACCATGTGTTACTCATCTCTGGAAGTTCAATTTGAGTCTTTTAAAAATAATGTCACAAGAGTCATGTACCAAAATGTTCATTGCAGCTCTATTTACAATAGCCAGGATATGGAAGCAACCTAAGCGTCCATCAACAGATGAATGGATAAAGAAGATGTGGCAATATATACAATGGAATATTACTCAGCCATAAAAAGAAATGAAATTGAGTTGTTTGTAGTGAGGTGGATGGATCTAGAGTCTGTCATACAGAGTGAAGTAAGTCAGAAAGAGAAAAACAAATACCGTATGCTAACACATATATATCGAATCTAAAAAAAAAAAGGTCATGAAGAACCTAGGGGTAAGACGGGAATAAAGACACAGACCTACTAGAGAATGGACTTGAGGATATGGGGAGGGGTAAGGGTAAGCTCTGACAAAGTGAGAGAGTGGCATGGACATATATACACTACCAACGTAAAATAGATAGCTACTGGGAACCAGCCGTATAGCACAGGGAGATCAGCTCGGTGGTTTGTGACCACCTAGAGGGGTGGGATAGGGAGGGTGGGAGGGAGGGAGACGAAAGAAGGAGGAGATATGGGAACATATGTATATGTATAGCTGATTCACTTTGCTATAAAGCAGAAACTAACACACCATTGTAAAGCAATTATACTCCAATAAACATGTATAAAAAAATAAAAAATAATGTCATGTCTTCTATTAGCATACTTAATTTTTCCTCTTCTTCAACATGTAGAATACTTTTATAATAGCTGTTTTAATGTCCTTCTCAGGTAACTTTATCACCTGTGTTATTTCTGAGTCTGTTTTATATTGATTAATTTTTCTCTTCATTACTGATTGCATATTCTGCCTCTGTGCATGACTAATAACTTTTTACTGATGCCAGACATTGTGAATTTTATCTTCTTAGGTTACGAATTTTATAATAACAGTAGTAATAATTCGTTTAAGTGATTTTGAGCTTCGTACTGGGACACAGATGAGTTACTCGGAAACAGCTTTATCCTTTTCAGGCTTGCTTTCAAGCATTATTAAGAGGGGACCAGAACAGTCTTTAGTCTAGGGTGAATTTTCCTGACTACCAGGGTAATACCTAGCTGAGAAATCCACCCAATACCCTGAATAGTTTGAGGTTTTTTCACCTCTGGCAGGTGAGAAGATAAACTATTTCCACCCCGCTGAGAGCTCTGAAGTCATCCACCCATTCCTTTTTGGTGGTTCTTTTTCCAGCCAGAATTCAGCAGGAGACTCCCAAGGGAACCCTCTGCAGCTCTCCAAGCTCTCTCTCTCTTTCTCTCTCTCTGCAGTCCTCCCCCATCCATCCAGCTCCCTTTTCTCTGGTCCTGTGCTCTAGGAATTCTAGCTGCCTTGGCCTCCCGGAATGCTGAACTCTGTTTCCTCAGCTCTGGGAGAATGCTGGCCTCTGTCTGCGTTCCCTTTCCCTGAACTGAAGCCGGGAAAGCCTCTCCAGGAAGTAAACTTGGAGAAATCGTAGTGCACACCACATTTTTCCCCATCTCTCAGGTATCAACATCCTGCATGCCTGTTGTACCACATCCGAAAACTGTCACTTCCAATTTTCTAGTTATTTAAAGTGGGAGGATAAATCCAGACCCTGTTACTCCATCATGGCCCAAACCAATTCTTAGTTCAGTCTTAATTAGTCCTTGAATGCTCTGTTCGGAGGATCAGTTATCTTTCTCATATGACGTGTGTGCGTGCTGTGATGAAGAGGTTGAGGGAAACTCCTGAGGTTCTGTCAGTGTAAAGATGTAACTGCTGTTGCTATCCTGACAATTACCACTGTTGATGATGATGAGAAGGCATCATGTGTAAAGCATGTGGCAGCCGAGCATGAGTTAAAGAGCACCTGCTATACTAGAGGCGGAAGAGAATGTTGTTTTACGTCAGGACAGAGTCAGAGAGCACAGTGTGTGAAGCCAGGCTTTGCCATGAACTAGTGGAGAGACCCTGGGCAAGCTGTCTAACTCTTTGATACCTCAGTCTCCTTGCCCATTGTTCTATTAGCAGAATCAGGGGTGAATGTGGCCTGTTGCAGCCATGCAAAGGAGGGAGTGCCAGGAAGGAGGTTGTGAAGGGTCAGCTGGGGCAAGGGGCAGAGGATTCCTAGAACGTGGGGCCTCAGAATGCCTTGCCCAGCAGCAGGCAGAGGTGGGTTCAGCCTTGGACATGATCCTGCAGGTGACTAAGAGGTCTCTGGAGGACAAGACCCACAGGATGGATTCTCCAGCCCACAGGACATGCACAGAGAGGAGTGGTCACTGAGACTGAGAGTACTCCGAATATCTGGTCTTTCCAATTCATGCGGTGGGGACCACATTTCTTTCCGGGATTATGCAGATGCGGTCTTGATTGGCTTTGACTGTGTTTCTGATGTCAGTGGCTACTGCTGTCCCTGACATTGATGTGGAATAAGGCACAGACAGGGGTAATGGGCAGGAGCTCTGTGACCAGACAGACCTGGGTATGAGTATGGTGTTTCCCCCTCTGGTGAGCCTGAGTAAGTTAGTGAGCTGATGTACAGTACATCAGTTTATTCATCTGTAAAATAGTGATCAATAATAATAACCACCTCCCAAGGATGTTAGAAGGAGTTAACTGATGGTTAAAATAGAGCATCTCTGGAAACAATAATAATGACAAAAACATTAATAATACTGGCTAATATTTATCTCACATTTATTCTGTGCCAGGTCCTGCGAAAACTCTTATTGGGATCATCTCACTTACACCTCGTGAAAGCTTGTGAGGATTGATACTATTACACAGTGGAGAAGATGGAGGAACAGAGAGAGAAAGGGAATGAACCAGTCACACAGCTGATATGAAGAGGACAAGCTGAGATCGACACTCAGGAAAATGCCAGAACCAGTGCCAGTGTTCGGGCTGGGCCGTGGAGAGATCTATTCCAGATGGGGCTCTGCTGGGGCTGAAAAGTAGAAGAAGGAATCAGAGTGGGCTGCTGTGGGCAGTGAGTACTGGGAAGATACACCGAGTGGACGAAGGGGTTGAAGGGCAGTGATGATGCCTACCGACGCGGGGGATTGGAGTGTCGACTGAGGACCCTAGGAACGGAGGAGAAAGAGGACGGTATGGGAATCAGAGGGAACATCACTGGCTGAGAACAAGGACCCTTCTGGATGTTAATGTTAACTCCTGAATTTGTTCGTTCATTCATTCACTCATTCATTACTTCACAAACCATTTCCTGAGCTCCTGCTGTCTTCTAAAAGGGCTCCAAAAAGGAGCGCTCAGACTCAATCCTGCTCCCAGACATATTGTTCTACATGACTTACACAGAGATAGACTGAACCACAATTTTTGTGAATTTAATTTCTATCATTAAAAAAAAGAAGAAGAATATGACAAGAACCCAGACTTCCGGCTTCTCTGGGAAAATCACAACCCCTGCCCATGCAGGGGTCTCATTCCTGCACAAAGATAGTAGGCGATAGCAGCATTGTGGATGCCCCCTCAGAAAGGGTAAGGGTCTGGGGTCTGCGCCAGCCCCATCTTCTCTATCGTACCCACACGCTGGCCTCTGCCTGGGTTCCCGCTCCCTGCACTGATGCCTGGAAATCCTCTCCAGAAGTAGGCTGGGGGAAAGTGTAGTGCTCACCTCATTTTCCCCCTTTTCTCAGGTATCAGCATCCTGCATGCCTGTTGTAGTGCATCTGAAGACCGTCACTTCCAAAGTTTTAGTTACTTAAAGTGGGAGGATAAATCCAAACCTGCTCATTCATCGTGGGCAGAACCAATTCCTAAGTCAGTCTTAATTAGTCCTTGAATGCTGTGTTCAGAGGATCGGTTCTCTTACTCGTCTGACATGTGTGTGTGTCCTGTGATGAAGAGGTTGAGGGATGCTCCCAAGGAGTTTACATCAGTGTAAAGATGTAACAACTGTTGATATCCTGACAATTACCACTATTTATGATGCTGAGGAGGTTGTTGTGAGGGTCTGGGGTCTGCACCAGCCCCATCTTCTCTATCGTACCCACACCGGAAGCCGATTGGCAGGGAACATTTACCATACCCATGTGCTGCCCTTCCCTACCCTCACATGAGCTGCGCTCCCTAATGCACAATAACTGCCTGGCCCTGGGGCATGTAAATTTGAGAACCCTGTTGCTGGAGACCCTCCAGATGCCCTCACACAAAAATGCTCTGTGGTACAGGTATTGTTTTCACCACATGACTTTGCTTTAGACAGAGTTATTCAAATAATACGTGAATAAGTGGCTGCTGTGAAAGATTCCATTAGTACATCAGTACATGGACTACACAGGTCATCACATTCCTCCACATTCTCTGCTTCCTGGGCCTACCAGTGGGGCTAGTTATAGGTGCTTCCTTGCTCCTTTCAAAAAATATTTCTCTGTATTTAAACCACACACACACACACACACACACACACACACACACACACACAGCAGGCCCCACTATGAGCATCTCCCATTTGCTTCCCCTCCCACCTAATATTAACAGCATGTCCTGAAGAAGATCCCTCTGATCAGTACACACTGGTCCCCTCATGCTGTTCCATGGCCAGTGTGTGCTCCATGGTGTAACATGAACCACTCACCGTTTGTTTACAACCCAACCATCATCGACTCTTAATGGACATGAAGAGGTTTTACACAATTGTTTGCTACTATCTTCCTTCTACACACAACTCTGTGAATGTGTGTGTTGATTATACATTTTTAAAGTGGAGCTGCTGGGCCAAAACTCAGTCATTCACCAATCATCCACTGAGCACCTACTATGTGCTGGGCACTGGGGAGACTGGCCGTACTAGACAAAAAAAAAGAGTCTCTGCCCTCACCGACCTAGCATTGTAAGGATTTTTCACTTTGATACATGCTGCCACGATGCTGTCCATCAGTGGTGCAGGAGAAGCAAAGCTTGTTTACTGGCTCCTCACATCACTCTTGGGGCAGACGCTCTGCTGCAGTGAACAGGATGCTTAGACCTTTGCTCCCTTCAAGATCTTCAGGGTCTGGCGATGAAGACTGTTCGTTTGGATGTGTTGGGGGGTAAGGAAGGAGGGAGGGAAGGGAAGGAACAGTTCACAAATAACGTGGTGGAGGGAGGTAGGAATCCTAGAGTCCACCACTTAGTTGTGTAGGAGGGACGCTGAGCCTGGTTAGAAATGCAAATTCTCGGGCCCCACCAAGGACCCACTGAATCAGAAACTCGGGGATGGGGGGTAGCAATCAGTGTTTTAACAAGCCCTCCAGGTGACTGCGATGCATGCTACAGTTTCACATTCACATTAGACCCACCAGAATAACCACAGGACTGAAGTGAGAAACAGCACCCCTCCCCCACCGCCCCGGGGTATCACCTCCTGGGGGTGTCCGGTTCACCCCTTCATTTCTACCTGGTCACATTCAGGCGGGGATGGCAACGGGGCGAGAGATTGGCTCCGGGATTGCGGGGGCCAGAAAGCGTTCTGGGCGCTGATTGGTCGCCGCGAGATGGCCGGAATAAGCTCTTCCGGTGCGCAAAGCGGAGCCGGAAGTCCCGCTATTCCCTCCCCCTCCCCGCGCAAGACGGTAGCCGAGTTGGAGTTCAGGGCGAGAGCGTGTTCGTGTGCGCGCTGGCGTTTTCGGAACGTACATTTCTCTGAGTTGGCCCACTCCAGAACTGGCTGTCCCGACGGGCATAGCTAGAAAGGGCGAGGATTCCGCTAGGGTACATGTACGGGGTAACAGAACGGTGACAGAGCCCATGGTCTTTCTCTCATGTAGTCAGTGTCCTTGGGACCCCTGAGAGATGTCCCCTTTCCTAACGGAACCGAAGGCACGGTAGTCCTTTCCACCGATTACAGTCAAGGACAGAGGCCTGCCCCTCACCAGGCCTTCTGATCCCAGTCTGGAGCTTTATCCCTCCTGCCCGTTGGGAGACTGTGGCTGGCTTGCCCCACTAGGCCTATCCTGTATTACCCAGGGAGGCACAAGCAATCACAAGGCCCAGCACAGAGAAAACTTCTTGTAATGCTCCCTGTTACAGTGGTGTCACTGCATGGAGGTAACTTTTCAAGTAGGAAGACTTTTTCCCAAATCCAAGACTCCAGAGAATTGCGAGGGTTTCATCCTAACTTTGTCCTCCCTCCCTTTGGGCACCGGCCAGCAATGGTCCGCGGGCATCTACATCCGCTGTTCCCCGATCCCACCACCAAGGGGCGCGCGAAATGAAACGGTTCTGTCGTGGAACGTACCACTGAGGGGTAGAGGGAAGTCCTTCGAGTCGGGAAGGAACCATTCGGGAGGGGGCGTCCGTTCTGGAATAATCCATTGAGCTCTCTGACAACACTGAGGGTCCCCTTATACCGCGTCGGGCATCGACCACGGGTCCCAGCGGAGGCACTCAGGGCGCCGCTGGGTCCATCCCCATTGTAACCGCTCCATCTTCCCGGCACATTCGAGGCCGAGGGGACACGGGTTCTCAGCCTGCAGCCTTCTTTTCTATCTACTCCAGGGTCACCCCTTCGTTTCTGCATGGTCACATCCAGGTGGGGAGAGCAACGGAGCAAGAGATTGGCTCCGGGATGCGTGTATGTGTGTGTGGGGCGGGGGGGTCGAAATCGAGAAAGCGTTCTGGGCGGCGATTGGTCGCCGCGAGATAGCCGGAATAAACTCTTCCGGGGTGTCAAGCGGCGCCGGAAATCCCGCTATTCCTGCCCCTCCCTCCTCGCCTGCCCAGTTCCCATTGGCTGTCTCTCTGCGACAGGCACAGTGGTCGCCGAGTTGACGCTCAGGGTGAAAGGTGTGCGTGTGCGTGTGCGTGTGCGCACGCGGGCATTTTCAGAGTGTACATTTTTCTCCGAGTTTGACTACTCCAAGACTGACTATCCGTAAGGGGCTGATTAGCTGCCCGGGTCGGTGGCGAGGTTCGGCGCAGTCGCTGGCTGTGCAGGGTGACGGTGGTGGTGTCTTTCCGCGAGCTCTTACAGTCTTGTTTAGCCTTCACTCAGTCTGGAGCGTGTGGCACCGCAGGGTCAGTCGCGCAGATTCATGTAATTAAGGCCAAGGAGGGGTCACCAAACTTTTTTGGTGTCTCTCCCTGGGAAGTAACGTGTGTCGTGCAGTTTGGAGATGTGTACCGCTACGTCTGACATCCCAGATGCTGTTTGAGTACATTTGGCGTCTGTGAGCATTTTGGGGAGTTTTTGGTGAATGGGATATTTTATCTGGGTGGGTTTTGTGAGCCATGGTACAAAGTCTGTAGGGATTTGTGTCCTTGTAGACCTGGGTGTGCATTTTCTGAGCTTTTGGGCATTAGAGTCACTGGGTGTTAGACCCTTATGTAGACGTCTGTACCCCAGCGCGTGAGGCCTTTGAACTGTTGTGATTCTGGGTCCCAAGGTGTGATGTCTCTGAGCTGCTTTAGGAAGGGGTTTGTCTAAAGGTGTAAAGTATCTGAGCTGTTTGGGGTCTGTGTGTCAGTAGTAAAATCTCTTACCATTTTGGCTGTGAGGTCTCTGTCCAGGAACTGAGGGAGTTGGAAACCCGGCAGGTATGATTCCGAAGCCTGGAACCCGACGTGCTGATGGTGCGTTGTTGAGGGTGTCACTTGTCTCCTGGAGTCTCAGTACGTATCATAATCAGTCAAATGGGGCCAGTGCCCACCTTGGAGGGTACCTGTGCATGTTAACAGTGTGTGTAAAGGGCCCGGCTCCCAGCTATGGTTCAGCAAATGTTTTCTGAGCGCCTGCCATGTACGTGAGTACTATTCGAGGAGTTTGTGACAGGACAAAACTGACAAAGTCTCATTTCATAGAGTTGGTCAATAAGTAAATCAAGGGTGGCAGGTGCTACGTATGAAGAAAGATAGGGCTGGACCAGGGGAAAGGGTATGTGGAGATGATGTTATTATTTTATTGAAGGTAATCAGGGAAAGTCTCCCTGAAGGATGACGAATGAGCAGAGACCTGGAGGAAGTGAGGGAGCACGCCGTGGGATTACCTGAAGGAAGAGCATTCCAGGCAGAAGGAACAGCAGGTGCCACAGTCCTGGCGGGGCAGTCTACTTGGCGTGCTCCTGGATATCAAGGAGTCCTGTGATGCACTGGGTCCAGCACGTAGCACTCATTGAAAGGTGTCTGGTGCTGCTCTCTGTGTTTGTCCCACAATCTGTGGTCATCCCCATTTCACAGATGAAGGACCCGAGGCTCCAAGATGTGCCCTGCACCCTCTCTCCTGCTTACACCTGAAATTACTGAAGAGGGGTGAAACTTTCTAGCCCATCATGAGAGACAGAGGGCCTGAGTGTAAGAGCTGCAGGGAGGACACCGTCCACACTGAATGTCAGCCAGCCAGCGGAGATCAGTTATAAAATGGGAATCATGCCCCTCATAACATTGCTACTCTTGATGGAGGGCAGGACTTAAGAATGAGAAAGGAACTGGGGCAAAGGAGAGAGGCAGGAAGGGGAAGCTGGAGGACAGTGAGGAAAAAACCCACTGGCTTCATCATATTGCTTGGATTTGGCCCAGTTCACCTTGATTAACTGATATATTCACTTTTCCCCTGTCCCTACCCTTTCTTTCCCTTCCCTTCCCTTCTCTTTTGTGCCTGAGCAGTTCAGTCCTAAAGCCATTAGGTGTTGACGGGCAAGGCAAGTATATGCGTGTAGGGGCATCCCAATTTGGGAGGTCAGAGCCCAAGGTGGTAAGGAGGATATCCCTGGGGGTTCTGTGGGGAGGTGGTTAACTGGCTCAGGGATTCAGGCTTGAGTGAGGTGTGGAAGTCAAGGGCAGGGGATGGTTCAGCATAGCACGTGGGGAGGACCTCTTTGTGGAGGAGGGATGGCTTATATGCATTGGGATTTGTCAACTCAGTGAATATATAAGGATGGTGGGAGCCACGTCTGTCACTTCTGGAAGAGGGAATTTCCAATATGGAAAGGAGGTAAACTGGAACAACTTCTGAGGAGTTCTACTGGAATTAAAGGTCTCCGTGAGAACTCCTGGTTTTCAATAGATATGTGTGCATATGTGGATAGATTGATATAGAAATATATATATGTGTGTGTGTGTGTGTGTGTGTGTGTGTGATTGTGTTCACACATATATTCCAAACTTCCTGAAAACAGCAACATCCCAATGACAATAAGTACACCTACCGCTAGATCCTAGCTTCTGAATACCATTCTCCGCTAAATGCTGGGTTCCCAGGCTGAGGAGAGAAAGGATTAATGAGCCTGGCTCAACTTGTCATGTCAGTAATAAGGGAAAGTTAAGGAATGATGGGGAGATGTCAGGGTGACACAGAATATAGCTGGAGGGCTCTCCCACCAGAAAAGCTGGGGACTCTTTTATCTTTTCCAGCTTCTCTGAGGTATTATTGACATATAGCATGTAAGTTTAAGGTGCACAGTGTGATGATTTGATACACGTAGATAGGGCAAAACGATTACCACAATAAGGTTAGTTAGCACTCTATCCCCTCACAGAATTACCTTTTTAAAAATTGTGGTGATAACATTTCAGATCTACCCTCTTAGCTTTCAATATACGATACAGTTTTGTTCCTTATACTCAGCATGCTGTACATTAGATCCCCATAACTTATTCATCTTGTAGCTGGAAGTTTGTACCGTTTGACCAATATTTCCCCCAGCCCCTGGCAACCGCCATTCTAAACTCTATTTCTGTGAGTTTGACTTTTTTAGAGTCTACATATAAGTAGAACATACAGTATGTCTTTCTTTCACTTACTTCACTTAGCATAAAGCCTTCCAGGTCCATTCGTGTTGTTGCAAAAGGCAGGATTTTCTTCGTTTTTGTGGCTGAATAATATTCCGTTGTATATGTCACCACAGTTTCTATATCCATTCATCCCCTCCATGGCCACTTAGTTGCTTACATATCTTGGTTGAAGCTGCATTGTAAATTGTGACGTTGGTGTTAGTCCTCCAACTTTGTTTTTCAAAATTATTTGGCTATTCTAGTTCCTTTGCCTTACCCCAGAAATTTTATCATCAGTTAGTCTATATGTACAAAAAAATCCTTGCCTGGATTTGTGATTGGAATTGTATGGAATTGATGGATCTATTTGGGGACTATTGACATCCTAATTATATTGAATTTCTCAACAGATGAACGCAGTATGTGTCTCCATTTTGTTAGGTCTTCTTATATTTCTTTTCCTCAGCATTTTGTAGTTTTGAGCATACAGATCCTGCTTATGTTTCGCTAGATTTTGGGGGGAAGCTATTATAAATGGTATGCACAAGTCTTTTTTTTTTTAATTTCCTAATTGTTCATTGCTAGTACAGGCAAATATGCCTGATTTTTTGGTGTTGAGCTTGTATCCTGCGACCTTGTTAAACTCACTTCTTAGTTATAGGAGTTTTTGTTAATAGATTTCATGGGATTTTCTAGGTAGATAATCATGTCATTGGTGGATGGGAGCAGTTTGATTTCCTCCTTCCCAATCTCTAAACCATTTGTTTCTTTTTCTTTTCTTACTGGAGTGGCTAGGACTTCCAGTACAATGTTGACTTATAGCTATCCTCCTGGCCTGGTTCCTGATCTTAGGGAGAAAGCATTTAGTCTCTCTCCATCAAGTAGGATGGAGGGGCGGGTATTTTTGTAGATGCTCTGTGTCAGGTTAAGAAAGCTCCCTTCTACTCCTGGTTAGCTGAATGTTTTCATTATGAACGACTGTTGAATTTTGTCAGATACTTTTTCTGCATCAACAGATAACGATCATGTGGTTCTTTATCTTTGGTATGCTACTATGCTGGCTTGATTGATGTTTTAATGCTGCACCAGCTTTGCATTTCGGGGATAAACCTCACTTGGTCATGGTGTATTATTCTTTTTATATATTGAATTTGATTTGCTACTACTGTCTTTGTTTGACTTTGGTATCAGGGTAATGCTAATCTGAAAAAAGAATTCAACAAGTGTTCCCTCTCTTCTGTTTCCTTGAAGAGATTGCGTAGAATTGCTGTCATTGCTTCTTAAATGTTTGGCAGGATTTTCCAGGGGTACCATCTGGCCCTGGAGATTCCTTTTCTGTAAGTTTTTCAACTACAGACTCAATTTTAAAAATAGATGATCTGTTTCTTTTTGGCTGAGCTTTGATAGTTTGTTCCATTTCGCCTAAATTGCCAAAAGTAATTATGTAGAATTATTCATAGAATCCTTTTAATTTCTGTGGGATCTGTAACCTATTTCATTCCTGATGTTGGTAAGTTGTGTCTTTAGTTATCTTGCCTTTTTTTTTTTTGTCTGTCTGGGTAGAAGTTTATGAATTTGTATTGACCTATTGAAAGAACCAGCTTTGGGTTTCGTTGATTAACTCTATTCTTTTTCTGATAACTGTTCCAATCTCTATTTCCCTTATTTGCTTGCTTTGAATTTATTTGGATTTTCTTTTTCTAGTTTCTTAAGGTGGAAGCTTTCATTATTGATTTGGGTTCTTTATTCTTTCTAATACAAGCATTTGATGCTGTACATTTACGGCTAAGCACTGCTGTACCTGCATCCTGCAGATTTTGGTAGGTTGTTTTTTCATTTTCATGTTGCTTAAATTAATTTGTAACTTTCCTTGATCCTTGCTCTTTGGTCCATGGATTATTTAGAAGTATGTGATTTAATTTCCTTGTGTTTGGAGATTTTCCTCCTAACTTTGGCTTACTTATCGGTGGCTTTTCTCTTTTGGTCAGACGACATTCTTTGTATGATTGCAGTTATCTTGCAATTGGTCATATTTGTTTTATGACCCAGGATATAGTCTACCTTGGTGAAACTTCCATATGCACTTGAAAAGAATGTGGTATATTCGGCTATTGTTATGTGGAGGGTTCTATACCTGTGAGAACATTCGGTTCACCCATGCATTCTAATTTGCTTTCTCTCCGTTCTGTGTATTACTGAGGTTGTTGAAGTCTCCAGCTGTTCTTGTAGATTTGTTTGTTTCAGTTCTTCCAGTTCTGACTTGGTCATGTATTTTGAAGCTTTGCTGTTGAGTACTGTGCAGAATAGAGTTAACATAGCAGGCCTGAGACTATAATCCTTAGAAGGGCTGGCTTGTTGGCCCTCACGTCGCGTCTGAGAACTTGGATTTCAAGAGGTTTCCCACCGTTGCCTCCTTCAGAAGTGTAGTTTACTCCTCCATCTGTCCAAACAGTATGTTTTATGCTAAACACCTGCTTTCCTCCTGGGAACCTGAAATCTTGTTATGTGCTAGGCCCCGGGTTTCTCAGGAGCTTCCCTGGTGGACAGCATTTCACACGCGTTGTCATGATCCGTTGCCGGAGGGACAAATTGCGTGATTATCTACTAGGAAAGGACTCTTGGAAGCTTGCGCTGGTTTCCTCCGGATGTTGCCCAGTGCACCTCTCCCCCTGGATGATTTGGCTTTGTATCCTTTTGCTGCAGTAAATCTTAGCCATGAGGATGACTATGTGCTAGGTCCTTGGGGTCCTCCTAGGAATTCATCAAAAGCAAGGGTGGTCTTGGGGCATCTGAAACAGTGGTGGCAGCTGTGGATTCACTAGCGAGACTGTGACTCGCTGAAATACGGTGAAAGCCTTGTTTGAGTAAAGGGAGGATGAAGCAGTAGGGATGACGATCTTTTTGTGCTCATTGACTGTGGATGCACCCGTGCTATGAAACAGCAGCTGAGCCACTGACTGTTGTGATAGGTGTTACTTACAGAATTTGAAAACAAAAGATCCAGATCCAGGAGAGTTAGCGCACTGCATCCTCGGCTGCTTCTGCTGTGCTGCCTGATGTGAGTGGGGTGGCGGGGGGTGGGGGTGGGGAGTGCAGCCAGCTCCTGACTTTGGTGTTTGTTATTTCCTCCAGGCCTGGGGGGAAAGGATGCAAACCTTACAAAAGGTGAACTCTGGGTAGGCCAAAAAATGTTAAAAGTTTGACTTGCTCTCTCCTACAAGCGGAAGAAAGCAAGTAAAATCAGGTTCTGGGCTGGAGAAAGCTTCAGATAAACTAGAGGCAAGAAGGGGAAAAAGGTCTGCAGGCTTTTCTTCAACTTGGCGGCGGCGGCGGCGGCGGCGGCGGCGGCGGCGGCTGCGGCTGCGGCTGCGGCTGCGGCTGCTGCTGCTGCTGCAGCAGCAGCAGCAGCAGCAGCCCCTCCCAGCACTCGCGCCCGAGCTCCCCGGCCGCTGTGCGGTACCCTGGTGAGTGTCAGTTTACTGCTAGGCGTTTGAGTAAAGCGTCCCTGGGAGAGGGAAAAGGGGGAATTTTAAAAATGGCTTTGTACGTTGTGGCTGTTGCATCTGGATCTTTGAGACAACTGAGACGAGACGGTTAGGCATATGACTCTTCAGTGCAAGAGAATGAGCTTTTCCAGCCTCCTCACGGGATCAGTGAGACAGACAAAAGGACAGGAGGCTGTGTCAACCCATTTTGAAAATTTTTAAAAATTCACGATTTTGTCCTGGCCAGTTGCTAAACGTAATGTCTTTACAGTTAGATTATAAAACACGTTTTGCTATGAAAGTACTCTTGCCTACAGCCCTTCCATACAAAAGATTAGGGGGACATTAGGGGATAATTAAAGAAATGTAAGTTTTGTTGTTTGTTTTTGTGTTTTTTTTGCGGTACGCAGGCCTCTCACTGTTGTGGCCTCTCGCGTTGCGGAGCACAGGCTCCGGACGCGCAGGCTCAGCGGCCATGGCCCATGGGCCCAGCCGCTCCGCGGCATGTGGGATCCTCCCGGAGCGGGGCACGAACCCGCGTCCCCTGCATCGGCAGGCGGACTCCCAACCACTGCGCCACCAGGGAAGCCCCGAAATGTAAAGTTTTGATTTCAGGATTGTACACAGTGATTGTATAACAATGGAGAACACACCACCCCTGGCACCTGGTGGGGGAAGTGTAGAGAGGGAGCGAGGGCATTAATGATCTTGTCTGTTCCTGGGAATTTTCTATGTTTCCTAAAGGAATACTCCCCATGCAGCCTTCCAAGCTGCTGTGAGCACTTTTTTTTTTCTTTTTGAATTTTACTTTATTTATTTTTTTATACAGCAGGTTCTTATTAGTTATCTATTTTATACATATTAGTGTATATATGTCAATCCCAATCCAGTGAGCACTTTGAATGCAAACTGTCTGCTGAGGCTCCAGTCACACCTGAGGGAGCTCTGACTGTGGGACCGCAGGAGTGGCCCCAGCCCCTGGATGGTGCATGCAGAGCACCTCCAGGTGTCAGCCACCCTCGGAAAGAGGATGCGCTGGGGTCCCGGACAGACAGAACTGCTTGGAACGGGCTGCCTCCAGGCAGTGCCTCTGAAACTAAGGCCTCAGATGGATTATTCAAACTGGACAGGGAGTCCTAGGGGGGCAGGTCCCTGGGTGGGAGGCCACACTGGGGCCCCAGGGAGCTGTCCTGCCTGCCTGATGTATGTCCTGCTCGGGGCAACCTAGCAGTTGTGAACCCTTTGTTTCTAGGGATACATGTATGCCTCGGAATTACCCTTCTTGTGTGTGAGCCCTGAATATCCCGACGCAGCCTCAGCCTGGTCGGGATACTAGTGACCAGAGTACGTCTGGTCACATACTAGTGACCAGAGTATGCTGTGCCTGAATTGGTGCCTCAGGTGCCTCAGCTACAAAAGGTTCATACAAAAAACTAAGCCGTAAGGTTCCTGGCTTTCTAAGTTAGACCTTCATGGTTAATGACACCTGTATTTAAATGGCTGAGTCCTGGAACCCTAAGGGATGTAACTGACATCAGTACTGCAGTGTAGGCTGGTGTCACTGCGCTGCCTGGGTCCTAAGACCTGTGGCATTCCCCTCCCTCCCTCTGCAGACTGACATCCTTCTCGCTCGTCATTAAGACACTGGGTCCAGTCCTTCTCCCGTTACGTCAGCTCCACAAGTGTGGACTGACTTTCTACCGTGTCTCAGGTCCTCTGCCCTGAGGACACCAGGATGAACGGGATGTGTTTCCAGCCTTCTGAGAAGGAGTTAAAAGTCTGGTGAGGGAGACAGACGTGGAAGCAAAACCTCGGT
Source organism: Delphinus delphis (assembly GCF_949987515.2). Lineage (NCBI taxonomy): Eukaryota > Metazoa > Chordata > Mammalia > Artiodactyla > Delphinidae > Delphinus > Delphinus delphis. The sequence continues at coordinate 82,654,861 of NC_082704.1, forward strand.
GCCTCAAAGACAATGGGCTTATCTGGCTTTGTTCAGCAACCCATGGCAGATCACACTATGAGCATTTCCCACGTAATTTTTCCCATCCATTAACAGCATATCCTGAAGATCCATCTAGTCAGTACAGCTGGATTCCCCTCATTCCTGTAGGCGTGTACAACCTCAGCTACCAAGTGACACTGGTGTGTTGCATCAAGCTCAAGGCCAGTAAGAGAATTGCCTTCAGTATGTGTTCTCTAAAACACTCAAGGATTCTTTGTAAGTTTCCAGAGAAAGCAACATTCAGGCTTCCCTTAATTCACGGGTAAATTACAATCATGGAAAATCCACTTTATTTAACTCTCTGCTTAAAAGTGTTTGCCTCCCTGTAACCCTCAGCCCACAGATGGCGGTAGCTCCTCCCAATCATTTCAGCACCCAGACCTACCCTCTGAAACTTCCTGTCAGCTTCCACCTACTTACCAGGTGCACCATTGTGGTAGTAAACCACATAACATACTGGTTATCAACCACGAGAATAGGATTTTGTGAAGGTATCCCCAGACCTCTTATTCTCATCAAAAGGATAGGAATGATATGGTCCACGTCAGGGTTTGGTCTGGGGAAATAGCATGGCAGCATGGAGTAGGACACAGGACTCCCCAGGAAGGATTCCAGGCACCTTCCTCGTCTGTCTTGCTTTCTGTGACAAGATAATGGTTCAGGGACAGACGGGGTGTGAGGTAAGGCTTCGTTTCCAAGGTCAATCACGGCCGTGGGCATCAGTGTTTAGGATGGTTCTGTGGTCGTCGTGGCTCTTGGCTCCCGGGTCTGGGGTCCTTCTCAGAGAGAACGAGCCCTCTCCAGGCTGCGTTACCAGAGTCACGGGCCAGGCGAGGGCTTTAAGCTACTAGGGAAGGCTGTCTGCTTCGGCACGGCAGATCAGATCAGAGGAGGACAGCTGAGAGGAGAAGAGGGGAGAAGATCTCCTCAGGTCAGGGGCAGGTGTCTGATCGGTGAAGGGAAGACATTTTTCCTAAATTCTGGTTGCTCTGGGCTTGTGTGGCATGGAGGGAGTGAGGGTGCAAGAGAGAAGCAGAGGCTGACTGGAGGTGGGGAGAATAGATCATATAACCTCATATCGTCTGTGTCCCACGGCCCCCGAGAAAAGCCCAGGCCATGTGGCATCTCAAAGGTCATCTCCTCTCACCACCTCCATCCACTGGCCATGAAGAGAATGGATCTGAGATAAACTGAAGCCTCAGAGAGACAGGCCAGTGGGGTGGTGGTGTCTTCTCAGAAGATCCGCTGCCCTGCCCTTGGTTTGACTCTCACGCTGTGTCCTTTACGTTCTCTCTCCTGTGCTCTCAGGTTGGTCTTCCCAACTGTGTGTTTGTCCTGGGAAGAGTCAGTACATTGGAGACAGTCTCGCTACCAAAGGAGTTTATTAAAGTTCCTGAGAGTTTCCCAGGCAGAGTGAAAAATCAAAGATTCTAGGGCACCGTTGTAGCCACACTAAATGAGATTCACTGAGTGCGGATCATGGAATCTGCATTTTTGTGTTTTTTTTTTTTTTTATAATTCCTCAGTTCTGATTGACATGGACAATTTGTCTGGGTACTACCAGAGCAGAGGAACGAACGGTCTTATTTTCCCTACTGGCAGGTTTCTCTCTCCATCGGGAGCATGTGGAGGTGACAGAGGTTTGCTGCCTTCTCTGATGCACAAACCCAAGACTTTCAGGCTAGGAGACTGACATGCTGTCTGCTGTTCTAAGGAGGCTCTCAGATCATTGTTTCCACAAAACATCCTGATTCCAATCCTGTCAAGCCTCCATCTAAAAGATTTCTGAAGAAACCAGATTTCTATTTAGTGTGCAGTTCCATGCTGTAAGGTCAATTTGTGTTATGTGTTAGCTGTTTTTCTACATATTTTGCAGTAGCCATTGGATCTTGCCCTTGACTGAATAAATACAGAACACACGTTGAGTTTTCCACAATGCCTCCACAGACCTGTGGCTCCACCCCTTACTGCTGGGTGACACTGAGCGGGCTACTTAGCATCTCTGTGCCTCAATTCCTCCATTAGTAACATGGAAACACTAGTTAGGAGTAAATGTAACTACTTCTTGGGGGCAGTTTAGAGCACTGACCATGTTAAGACATGGGAAGTTGTCAGGACAGTGCTCAGCATGTGACAAGTTCCTGGTGAATTCTAGCTGTTGTCATTACTGCTGTTAATAGTGTTACCGTTCCCACATTTCCCTGGAGAGTGTTCCAGAGAAACAATGTCAAGACCACCTTTGACTCACCACATGGACTTTGCACTATCACTTCAGCCTCTCAGGGACTCAAGAACTGAATGTATGGGGCATGGGTGTGGGTATGTGTGTGTGTGTGTATATTAGCATAATGAGTATTTAACTCTCCTTATGGGGATATTGTGAAGCCTAAATACAATGCTGGGGTTTCATCAGGGGCTCGTATGGAAAAGTTTAGTGCCTATTCTCTAGGAAATTAGAAGTCTAATGACCTCTTCGTATGATTTGTATAATGATGGGAAAGTAAGTGATCACTGGACGATTGTAGTAGAACATGAGTATATACATTTTAAAAAACATTCCAGAGGGAGATTTAAAGGCCCAAGGACCTTATCATATAGCCCTTTTTTGGGGGGGGGGGCATTATTTTTATGAAGCCTAATTCTCCTGTATCAAATTCTGAATATCTGAATCTTATGAAGATACAAAAGTATTAATACTCAAACTTTCATCAGTAGGACTTTATTTCTTGTGTAGTTTTCACATTGCCGGTTTTATGGTGTTTCTTATTTCTTCCACTAATATTCACGTTTTTTTAACCAAAGGGTGATGGTGTGAATATTTTCTGAGTTACATCCTGAGGAGATGGTAAACAGTGTTTTTGGATGGAGAGTCTGAGGAGGGGGCCAAAGGGGAGAGAGAGTGGAGCGGGAGTGGTTGAGGAGAAAGCAACGGGGGCAGGGAGAGAGATATGGGTACAAGCAGAAACCGAAGTGAAGAGACACAAGAATAAAAGCTCACCCTTCTGGACTGTGTTTAACTCTCTATATGTATAAGTGTAATAAGGTCTCTGAGTACTCACAGCAACATTATGAGGTAAGCATTTTTAATGTTATCATCCCTTTTTGCAGATGAGGAAGCTTGAGACACGTAGAGGTTAACGGGTGAAGGAACTTGCCCAAAGTCACCTGGCCGGCAAGAAGTGAGTCAGGTTGCTACGCAGGCCTGAAAGAAACAGAGAGGTGTGGTATCTGACCCCCAAATCTGGAATACACTGCAGTGTCCAGTGTCCTCTGGATCAAAAGGCAAGTGAACATGTCCATCGGCATGAATCAGATTACCATGGATCTGTGTATGGATTGAGCATGATGTCTCCTAAGTGCATGAAAGACCACGGGGTGTCGTGTCAATATGCACACGTCACAGAGAACAGTTCCTGGTCCATATCAAGCTCTATACATGTCTTTGCTTCTACCGACATCAGTATCAGCATCCTCATCCTCATCATTATGGGAAGTAGCATAACCATACTATAATGATAAACAGAACAACAGACACAAAAGTATGAAGACATTACCTCCCCCCATCTCCTAATCTTTAAAAATGCAGAGAAAAAACCTGGAAGGCAGTAGACTACATATTAAGTGTTTTTCTCTTGAGTGTGAAATTCTAGATAATGCCCAAATAACCTTTTTTTTTTTTTGGCGGTACACGGGCCTCTCACTGTTGTGGCCTCTCCCGTTGCGGAGCACAGGCTCCGGAGGCGCAGGCTCAGTGGCCATGGCTCACGGGCCCAGCCGCTCCGTGGCATGTGGGATCTTCCCGGACCGGGGCACGAACCCGTGTCCCCTGCATCGGCAGGCGGACTCTCAACCACTGCACCACCAGGGAAGCCCCCAAATAACCTTTTAATGTGCTGTATCTTCATTGTTACGTAGCCAGTTTTTCTATTATAATTTGAAACTAGTTTTTCTGAAGACCTGTTCTCTTAGGTATCTTGACGTTTCAGGATGAAAAAAAATTGTTTTGGTATCCTTGCCAAGTGAAAACCCAGTCAGCACACTTAAGTGAGGAGTATGATCTTTGGTACAGTGGGGGGTGTGGGGTGTGGGGGGAGCAGAGAGGTCCTGATGGAAGGTTAGCTAAGTCTGCAAGCGTTGTGAAAAAGGCCACGGACGATATAAGCCCAAACCAAACAACAACTCACAGGTCCCTAGGAAGAGACTGGTGTTCTATCCACATAAGTGTCTGTATTAGGACTTCTTAGACCTTTGCTCTTTTGGCTCCCGTGGCACAGTGGGGCAGCGTGTGGCGCTTGTAACGCAGTCCTGCTTTGACCCAGGCTGTGGATGAGAGTTGCAGCCTCCCCTGCAGCACCGCCCCTTTTGTGGGCCAACTGGAGCACTTTTCTTGGTGCCTGGGAGCCTCCAGATTCAGAAGGGAAGGGAGACAGAAAATGCGTAGCTCAGTAGGTAGATCCGACCCTCCCAGATAGAGCCATGCACAGCAAGTGAGATGCAGGTGCAGCTTGGTGCAGTAACCCGTTGGGAATTAGCAGAGTTGGATTGGGTGACTCAAGGAAGAAATGTGGACGTGAATGCAAAGGGGAGGAACCACATTAAGAGGGGTAAACAGCTATAATTCCCATTTCTGTAACAGGGTAGGGTACTCCATTATTGTTGGGAGAAGGCTCCCTGGTCTGAGCTCTGGGAGGGCGTCACGGCACTTTAGTGATGAGCGTTCTGAGGAACCGCCATCAACCCTAACCAGGGGGCGCTGAGTGTCTGAAGGCAGGAAGTCTCAGTCTTTACCCCTAACAGACACAGACAGCTTCTTAGCCCTGCTGAGAGTGGTGCTGTGGCACCTGAGGGAAGCTCAAAGTTGCCCTCTAGCAAAACTACCAGTGCTCCTTATGTCCTAATCCAGGTCAGGGTGGCTGCCCAGACACTGTGCACTGATCCGGATAAGTCTGATGGTGTGTGTGTGTGTGTGTGTGTGTGTGTGTGTGTGTGTGTTGTGTGAGACAAACAGTGACTTTATTCATTGAATCGTTCACCAAGCTCCAACTACTATGGTCAAGGCACTGTGCTGGATGTCTGGGGATACATAAAAAAACAAACAAAAAAATGGTCAGCTGGGTATCTGCTCAGTCAGCTGACTGACAAGGACAAGGAGGGATCATAGATACTGAATGACAAGCCTGTGCCAGGCCTTAGAAGGAGTGAGAGGCAGGACGTGGGGGAAGAGCAGAGAGAGTCGAGGTGGAGCAAGCAAGGAACTAGGAGGACCGCGTGAGGGGCAGCTCCGAGTGAGACTGATGGCCTCACCTGGACTTGACATGCCCTTCCTAACTGAGCTCAGGTCCCTGACTCCATGGCCACCTGTGCTCTGGGCACAGCATTACAGACTCCACTAGCAGCCTGCGTTCATTCAACAGTCCATCGATTGGACACGTAGTTGCGGGGCCTACACTGGGCACCAGCCACTTGGTACTTGGGAAACATTCAGTGAACTGACCGGTGCTTTAAGGATCTTGACCCAAGTTCCACTGTGAGGCCAGAACTGTGGCTGATGGGGCAACAGAGTGACCCACACGTGTGTAATGAACGTTGCAGCCTCTTTGGTTAGGAGTTTCCGGAATTAGGGATCGTATGAAAGATGCAATGCTCCTCCCCCCACCAAAGGGAAGAGAATCTGACTCGAGATATGCCCTGTTTACTCCATTCTCCTGTGTCATTTTTAACGCAGAAATAACTGGTCCAAGAAGAGCTACCCTTTATTGACCAAGTACATTTGAGTCGAGGTCCTTCATTCACTGAGGAAACAAGTTCGAAGCACCGACCAGACACTAGGTCTCCGCGTCTCCGCTACTGGGGCCAGTTTGGGGATGCAGGGATGATGGGGGCTGCAACCTGCAAGCAGATGACTGCCCCCTGTTGTGTGAGAAAACCCATGGCAGGATTTAAATCATAGAACCCTAGGAACACAGAAGAGAGCCTCTGACCCCCTGCCATAGTGTGCGGGGTCGGGGGTGTGTGGTGTGTGGGTGTTTGGTCAGGACACACTTCTCAGGGGTGGGGAGGTTCTTTAGGTGGCACTTCGATCATCCACAGTTTACAGACACAAGCTGAAGAGCAGAGACATGAACATGGGTGGAGCCAGATTTCCATTCTCAGTCTGTTGGCTCCAGACCACCATGGCAGCTGGGTCAGCTCCAGAGCTGTCATGCAGCCACTACAAACACTTCCTCTGCCTCTGCTTGCCTCTCAGTTCCTTCCATCTGATAAATAGAGTGAGACTGGTGGAGATATAACTGGGGGAGGGTTGATTGCAAAGCCTCTCTGATATGGCAGAGTGCCCCCCCCCCACACACACACAGGGGAGGCTGAAGTCCTGCCCGGCCGTTGGCTCTGAGGCAATCCTTTTGCGCCGGTGGACTCCAGTTGCTTGGCTGCAAGGCAGCTCCTGCGAAGGCAAACACAGAGAGCGTCTTAGAACCTTTCAGGGTGGCTTTGCCCTACTGGGTTCCTGCATTTCACAGGTGGACATGGTATTGGGACAATGATGACTTTCCTGTCACGGAACAACATCTGCATCTCGGCACCTGAATCACAAGCCAAGTGGGTTGTCGTGACCGCAAAGAAGACGGGCTTTGCAGTCGGGCAGAACTAGGGCTTGACTGCCAGATCCAGCCTTTACTGCATCAGCGACCTAACCTCTTTGAGCTTGTTTCCTCGTCTATGGAAGGCGGGGGTTGATACTTCTCTGGATCTATGGGGAATAAAACCGCATATGCCCGGCTCCCATTAGCTCAGTAACTAGGCTCCGGGTGAACCATTTTACACTGCGCCCTGTGTTAGGGACACATCAGTGTGGAGGCAAGCATGCCGGGGGCCTCTGGGCATCTACTCCATCCTCTGGCTGGGGTGGGGGTTGGGGTAGTGGCGGTGGAACTGGTGCCATTTCCATCTTTTTAATTGTCTTTACATATCAAAGGCACACACTTCATTTCATACTTAGGTGTGCTCTGCTCAGAGGAGTTGTACTGAATGAAGTCAGTCCTCACAGTTGAGTCTGTAGCAGGCAGAACCAGCAGTGGGGACACCTAAGGAGTTGCAGGAAGGTGCTGTCAGATTCCCTAAGAGGGTCCCCATACTGAGTGCGCAGCTGATCCTTGCCTCCCTGATGATCACAGGGGACTAGTAAATCACAGCCTTGCATGGGGAGGACCCGTTAATATACTTTCTCCTGTCCTAACAGAAACTCAGACTATAAACTATAGTGAAAATCTCATCAAAACAAAGTCCATGGGTAGGGCAGTTCAAAGCCTGTTCAATTTACTGGGTCACAGATACCATAAAGTGACAGATTTTTTTTCCCATTGTTCAGCTTATCCCTCCTCACTGTGAAGCAGGTGGTCACCCTGGATCCCTCTATGCTTCCAAAACTGTGGCCAAATTCCAAAGGTCATATTCAAAGGCAACAGTGGGCCCGTATAACATAAGGCGAGAGAGCTTTTCTGTCTGTATCCTGTTCTTAGCAAGGAAGCCTTTCCCAGAAAAACTCAGCCATCAGATTGCATTTCAAATCAGCTCACTGTGAACCACAGTAAAACGTGTGTCCGTGTGGGGAATTCATAATGAAATCTCCATCACCTTCCATTCGGTAAAAATATCAAATCTGGTAACTGTGACTTTTCATCCAGGTACTCCTCAGGAAAAATGGAAATTGCTCTACCCAGCCTGACAGCTGAACCTAAGAAGGAATCAGACAGATGAGGAGGGAGGAAGGGCATGTAAGATGGAGGGAACAGCACGTGTGAGGTTGTGAAATCTGTGGGTGGTGGGGGCCGGGAGCAGGGCGGGCAGGGGGGGCGAGGGAGGACGAGTGTGAGCACACCAGCCATCTGATGAACAGAAAGAGGTCTGGGTGCGCTGGAATATCAAGTGGGGCTTGGAGCGGAAGGAGGGGGTCTGGTGACGATCAGACGTTTGGGGGCAGGCAAGGCCTGCTGTGCTTAGTCCAGGAGGCTGGACATTATCCTAAGAGCAGCGGGCAGCCCCTGCAGAGTTTTGAGCAGGGCTGTCATGCCCAGGTTAGGACTTAAGAAAGCTTCCTCAGGCAGTAGGATAGACAATGCGTTGGAAAACATCAGGATTGCTGGTGGTGGTCAAGGAGAGAGATGAGGGTGACGTGGAACTCACTGTGCCGATGGAGAGAAGTGTCAGGATCTTGCTTAGAAAGACTTAGGAGGCAGAAAGGTGGGGCTTGATGACTGAGAGGGTGGTGAGAGAGAGGCAGCAGGCAAGGATGGCCTTAAGGATCTCTGGCCTAAGCAGCTGGGGAGAAGGCTGCCTTGCCCTGAGTTAGGCAACAGTAGAGGAGGTGCAGCTATGTGGGGAGGGGTTGTGGATGGGTTCAGTTTGGACTTGTTGAGTATTCCTTGCCTTTGGGGCTCAAACACGTATTACCTGAATGACTTGGGGTAGCTGACCTAACCTCTCTGTGCCCAAGATGCCTCAACTGTGATAGCAGGCTCAATGTAAAATAGTCCTAGTTGATGAGGTGGGAAAGCAGAGACTACAGAGAAGCTAGGGGAGCTGCTCAGAGTCACACAGGCCGTCAGAGGAGGAGTGACCCACAAACCTAGGCATACTCGATTCAGAGCCCACACTCTTTATTTTTTTAATTAAATCCGACATACCATATTACATTAGTTTCAGGCGCACAACAAAGTGATTCCACACTTTTAAACATTAGGAAATGAATAACACGATAAGTTTGGTTACCATCTGTCACCATACAGGCTTATTACAATATTATTGACTATATTCCGTGTATGTACATTTCATCCCCGTGACTTATTTATTTTATAACTGGAAGTGTGTACCTCCTAATCCCTTCACCTATTTTACACAACTCCCCACCTGCTCCCCCTCTGGCAACCACCGGTTTGTTCTCTGTGTCTCTAACTCTGTTTCTGTTTTGTTCCCTGTGCTCACTTGTTTTGTTTTTGAGGTTCCACATACAAATAAAACCGTGTGGTATTTGTATTTCTCTGTCTGCCTTATTTCAGTTAGCATAACACCCTCTAGGTCCATCCATGTTGTCAAAATGGCAAGATTTCATTCTTTTTTATTGCTGAGTAATATTCCATTGTGTATATGCATACCACTTCTTTTTTATCGATCCATCTATCAGTGGGCACTTCCATATCTTGGCTAGGGTGAATAATGCTGCAGTGAACAGAGGGGTACATACAGCTTTTGTGATTAGTGTTTTTTGTTTTCTTCAGATAAATACCAAGAAGTGGAATTGGGGCTTCCCTGGTGGCGCAGTGGTTGAGAGTCCGCCTGCCGATGCAGGGGACACGGGTTCGTGCCCCGGTCCGGCAAGATCCCACATGCCGCGGAGCGGCTCGGCCCATGAGCCATGGCCGCTGAGCCTGCGCGTCCGGAGCCTGTGCTCCACAACGGGAGAGGCCACAACAGTGAGAGGCCCGCGTACCGAAAAAAAAAAAAAAAAAAGAAGTGGAATTGCTGGATCATATGGTAGTTCTAGTTTTAGGTTTTTTAGGAAACCCTCACTGTTTCCATAGTGGTTGCACCAATTTACATTCCCACCAACAGTGCATGAGGGTTTCCTTTTCTCCACATCCTCGCCCACATTGCTTACTTGTTACTGTCTTTTTGATAATAGCCACTTGACAGGTATGAGGAAGCACCTCACTGTGGTCTTGATTTTGCAGTCCCTGATGATTAGTGATGTTGAGCATCTTTTCATATGCCTGTTGGCCATCTGTATTATCTTCTTTGGAAAAATGTCTATTCAGTGTTTTGCCCCACTTTTTAATCGGGCTCTTGGTTTGTTTTTTGTTTTGTTTTGATAATGAGTTCTGTGAGCCCTTTAGATGTTTTGGCTATCTACCTCTTTTCGGTTATATCACTTGCTAATATCTTCTCCCATTCAGCAGGTTGCCTTTTTGTTTTGTTGCCGGTTTCCCCTGCTGTGGAAAAGCTTTTTAGTTTGATGTACTCCTGTTTGTCCATTTTTGCTTTTGCTGCCCTTGCCTGAGGAGACATATCCCAAAAATTATTGCTAAGACCAGTGTCAAAGAGCATACTTGGCTATGTTTTCTTCTAGGAGTTTTATGGTTTAAGGTCTTACAATTTAGGCTTTAATCCATTTTTTGTTTATTTTTGTATGTTGTGTAAGAAAGTGGTCCAGTTTTCCCAGAACCATTTATTGAAGAGGCAGCCTTTTCCCTAATGTATATTCTTGGCTCCTTTGTCATAGGGGTTTATTTCTGTCAGAGCCCACACTCTTAAGCATCCCCAACTGTTCTCTCTGTAAAGGCTGGGGAGAAGTGGGAAGAGCTGGTGACTTCAGTGTCCGTTCACAGCTGGTGGCACCAAGTCTGGGTAAGATACATCATTGATCCTGCCCACAATGCACTGGGGCGGGGATAACCATCCCCACCTGGCACGAGTTCACCAGGGTGGTGATGTCATGGGCTCACTCCAGCAGCCAACCCGGGTCAATCCTGCCAACCACAATCAACCATTTAGCCAATCATGAAGGTCTTCACTGTATCCGTTACATCCCCCCACTCCACGCCAGGCTGGCTGTTGAGACGGGGAGGTGAGGAGGAATTGCAGAGCCAGTCCCTGCCCTTGGGAGTTGAGTCATTAATCAGACAGAGATCTGACACCCATAGATGTGGTAGCAAGTGCATCATTGATCCCCTGTGAGGCTGGGTTGCTAGGAGACGAGAGGAGTGACAAGGATCAGGGTGGGATGAAGTGGACATGGCGGCAGGGGTGGGGGGAGCGGAGCAGGGTATGCTGGGTACTTGCCGAGGCCAGTCCCAAGTGCAGAATTACCCACAGCCTGCATGAGGGCGCCTGGAGGATGGATGGGCGGGTGTAAATGAGGGAATCAGCAGCGCCACCCCATCGCCACCTCAAAGTCTGTATCCCCAACCTGTGTATTGGGTGTAGGTGGTCTGGGGGTCCCATCTGAGACAGCATACTCTCCCAAGTTACAGAGTAGGAGCCAGAATCCTGTGATGTCCAGACATGTCCAGCATGTCAAATTCTAGGCCAGAGACCGAGCCACAGGCACCAAGAGGCCAGAAAATATTGGATGGGAGTTGGCTTAAAACGCAATGGCCGGTGCTTTGCGATGACCTAGAGGGGTGGGATAGGGAGGGTGGGAGGGAGGCTTCAAGAGGGAGGGGATATGGGGACATATGTATGCATATGGCTGATTCACTTTGGTGTACAACAGAAACTAACACAGTATAGTGAAGCAATTATACTCCAATAAAGATCTATTTTAAAAAAGAAAAAACAAACCGCAATGGCCAAATAACAAATTGGAATGTACCTATAGCAAGTAAAGATATCGAATCATTCATTTAAAATCCTTCCCACAAAGGGAAGCCCTGGGCCTCCTGGTTTCACTGGTGAATTCTATCAAATGTTTAAAGAAGAAATAATATCCATCCTTCACAGACTCTTCCTGAATAGACAGGAGGGAGGAGGGAGCATTTCCTAACTCATCCTGTGAGAACAGTATTACCCCACTACCAAAGCCAGACTTGACGTCACAAGAAAGCTATAGACCAATATCTATCATGAATAGTGATACATACATCCTCAACAAAATATTAGCAAACCAAATCCAGCAACATTTGCAAAGGGCTATCTATGCAGGATTTATCCCAGGATTGCAATATTGGTTTAACATTCAACTTCAGTTAAGGCAAGCACCATGTTAATATAATGAAGGACAGAAACCACCTGTCACCTTGGTAGACAAAGAAAAAGCATTTGACACAATTCAAGACCCATTCATGATAAAAAAAAAAAAAAACGGTCAACCAACTCGGGATACAGGGGATCGTCCTCACTGTGCTGAAGGACATCCCCGAGAAACATCCAGCTCTCGTCCTGTCATATTTACTAGTGTTAGAATGAATGCTTTCCTCTTGAGATCCAGGCCAAGGCAAGGATGTCTGCTTCAGCCACTTCTATCCCACATTGACTGAAGGTTCTAGCCTGTGCAGCGTGCAAAACATGAACTTCTGCTTTCTGCTACAGCATGGGTGAGCCTCCAAAGCATTATGCTTAAGTGAAAGAACTCAGACACAATAGGCCCCTTCCTGCAGGAGTCAGTTTATATGAAATGCTCAGAAAGGGCAAACCTACAGAGAGAGAAATTAGATTAGAGGATGCCTGGGCCTGGAGGTGCTATTGGGGATTGACGGCTGATGGGTACACGGAATCTCTTTGTGGTTCTGGCAATGTGCCACAACTGGATTATGGTGAGGGTTGCACAACTGCGTAAATTTACTAAAAGTCACTGCATTGGGTGCGTTAAATGGGTGTGATTTGTGGTGTGTATATTATACCTCAATAAAGCAGTTTAGGAAATGTAATGCAGATGTCCAAGTAAGTCATGCGGGAAAAGATATGCCATTGCTTTTGTCACAATGAGGAATCCCGCCCCCCCCCCCATGTTCTGGGTCCGGCCTCCTCCATATGTGCTAGATGCTCCCTCCAGAAACAGTCACTGTGCGCGTCAGGACAGAATTGCTAGTGAGCACACATGTCTAGCGTGCCTCTGTGTGTTCATGCACAGGCGCCCTTTGTGTGACCACAAGTCCGTGGCTCTGGGCAGGCTCCCATAATCCATCCTGCGTCTGAAATTCTACTTAGCTGTTTTTCCATTCTTCTCCAATCTCATGGACCCAGCTTGCATTTCTCTGGTAACGGATCTCAGCCCTTAGCTCCAACTTCTGGTCACAGGAATACCTGTAGCCTGGGCATGAGGCCCCCTGCCTGAGCTCAGCAACCCAGGGGGGATGCTCAGCAGAGTGGTAACCAAGACAACGGAACCCCATCCAGCCTCCTCCTGCCCCCAGGACTGAGGTCCGTTCCCTCCCCTCCACCTGCCTGAGTGTCAGATAAGGAAGGGGACTTGGGGGCATGACACACAACCGAGTCATTGAAATTGTTCTAAATATGGCTGTGAAATAAATATGTCAAAAATAGCTCTCAGGGGACGTCCGTGGTGGTCCGGTGGTTAAGAATCCGCCTTCCAGTGCAGGGGACGTGGGTTCGCTCCCTGGTCGGGGAACTAAGATCCCACATGCCGCAGGACAACTAAGCCGGCGCGCCACAACAAAGAGCCCGCACGCCGCAACAAAAGATCCCGTGTGCGGCAACGAAGATCCCACGTGCCGCAACTAAGACCCGACGCAGCCAAATAAATAAATAAACAAACATTAAAAGAAAACAGATCTCAGAAGACACATTATAAAATTTTTTAAAAATTTCATTAGTAACAAACATGGTTCTGAAGCTCAAGATTCTATTTAAAACCAGGACAGGTGAAGCATCATGCAATTATGCTTCTCAACCTAAGCTGTGCATCAGATCTCCCCTGGAGAGGCTTTAAAAGCAGGACATCCCCCAGAGAGTCTTAAGTAGTAGGTCTGGAATGTGGCCCCAGCATGAGCATTATCTGAAAACTTCTCTTATGAAAGCCGAGATTGCAGCTGTGGAAACAGAACCATCCTTACAGGAGGAAATCATTTTAGATTTGAAATTTGAGACTCCTCTCTACAAGGAAAGCGGGTTTTCACCATGACCCACTATGCTTCGCAGATATCTTAGGCTGAGGAAAGGGACAACGTGTCCAACGCTTGTTGTAAAACTGACCTCGTACTTGCTCTGCTCCATGTTCCTGAATCCAAAACTTTACAGTTAAAATCCTGCTTTTGCTAATGAAGCTTAGTACTTTTTAGTTCTTGTCAGGATCCCTTGTGCTTAGTTACTTGAAAACATTTCTGAAACATTGTGGAGCTAACTCCATGTGACAGATGAGAATAGTTCTTTGAAAATTAAAGGTGACTGAGAATTGTAGCCGTTGATGCAGAAGGATCAGCTGTCGGCTTATCTGCTGAGTGTGCTGAGTTGCATCTTTAAACTTTTTAGTATAATTTATGTTATCAAATTAACTCCCGTGCTCAGGTAAAGACCAAATAGGACCAGGATGTTTATTGTGAAAAGCACAACTGAGCAATCCCTTGTTTCATGCACACCCATGAACACCCACCTGCACAAACGTTCTCTTTCAGGGATCTCTTCTGGATATTTATCTGCACATTCCCAAATGATGGGCTTACACTGCTATGTCCTGACTCATCGTCTTGCTAAAGACAAGGGTTTCAATCTATTAGGCGTGTTACAGTGCCCAGGTTCTCCTCGGAGATCCAAAACAGGGCGTAGGCCTGTGCTCAGGACCCGCTCAGAGTGTGTCTGCCAAGAACGAGGCCTCACAGAGGAAACGATCCACATCTGTGGCAACATGAAGATCACGGGTTAGCCTTTTCCAAAGCAGGTCCAGGGGAGTCATGGCGCGGTGGAGATCACACCCAGCAGCATCCCCGGGATTTTGGTTTAAGGAATTGGGTAGATGGCAGTGCCCATCCATGAGATGGGGAACATTGGTTTGGGGCCAGCAGCAGATTTGCAGGGCTTGTGGGAGGTCTGAGTGCAGATGTCCCATAGGTCTCAGCCTGTGCGGACTCTGGGGCCCAGCTGAGATTTCTTAGGTAGACTTGGTGATGGGCAAAGCCATCAGCGTACAGGGGGATACAGATGAAAACAAGTCAGATGGGTAAAAGCTCTGGGGGGTGATGTGGTCACCCAAAGATCATGTGTAGAATGGAAGAGCATGGGGCAGAGGTTGGAAACCAGAGGAAAAGAAAACCAAGATTTAGGAGGGGATCAAAGTAAATGGACAGACAGTGAGACTTAGAAGTAATGGACCGAGAGGTAGGAGGAAAGCCAGGATGAGCTGCTGTCACAGACTCTGACACAGGAAAGCGTTTTTAAAAATGGAATGTCTCTGTGGCCAGTACAGCACCGGGTACTACGGTTTGGCACATGGAGCTCTTGGGAGATGTTAGCAACGGGATGCCCCGTGGATGGGGCACATGGAGGAGGAATCGAGAGGTAACCAGATAAGGATGCTCCTGGAGCCTACACTTCCGAGAAGCTTGGCTGGAAAGGAATCAAAGATGCAGGGTAGTAGAAGCAGAGTGCTGTGTGCTTGCAAGGTATGTAATTTTCTGTTCCCCAAACCAAAAAGACCAGGATGCAGGTTCCAAAAATTCCTAAGAATCATCAGGACTGTTGAATAGATGACAGAGTCGAGAATTGGGATGATCCTCACAGGTGACTCTTCAAGTCGAGGAGTGGGGAGTGGTGGTCTCAAAGCAGCAGTGGAGTTGCAGGAAGACTTCCATCCTCCCCCTCCAGGCCCCACTCTTGCCTCTGCGACCCATGGTCACAAGAGGAGCTGGTGGGGAGGGGTTGCTGAGATCACAGACTCATTCATGCTCCTCAGACTCCACGGGCACTTTGGTGTATTTATTCTCCCTGGCTGATCTGATCTTCATCACGAGTGTCCACCCTCCAAACTGGTTAGTAAGGGGAGAAAAAAACCCCACTGACTGAATTTACTTCTAATCTGGAAAGTGTGGTTGGATGCAATAAAGTGAATGGTCCACATATACAAATGCTCAGTCTGTTTTGGTGAAAATGCTCAGTCTCACATTTCCACCCCACCTCTCTTCTTTCCAAGATGGGGAAAGGGTATGTTTGTCGTACATCTGGCAGTAATGTGGGAAGGGTATCTACGACAGGACACACCTGTGTTGCTCACAGTGGCCTGGGTGGTCCCTGAGGGAAGGACAGCTCTCCTCTCCCGGGTCCAGCTGGCGATGCTGACCTGCACCGCCCATGGGTGGGGCTGGTGAAACTTGCATTTTTGTCTCTCTCTTCTTGGTGGGGAACCGGTGCTCCCTGGCTGACTCAGCCTCAGCTCACTCTGCTGGCATCTGCAGACCCCTCTGAATCTGGGTCTCATCCTCCATCCCACCCCTGGGCAGGGCTGTCCCCTCCACAACCTCAGCTGCAAGGTCACCTAGCCCGTTGCCTGCTTAGGCTTCCTCTGTCTGGATTCACTCACTTTCTACCTTCTTCCTTCAGGGGATGCAGATCCCTCCCTTGGATCTCACCTGCACCACAGCAGGAACCAAGATCAGCTCCAGAAAATTAAATTCCTTAACTCCAGCCACCCCTCTGCCCAAAGGTACTGTTGGGTCATTGTACAGAGTGTGCCCCTGTGAGTTCCAAGTGTGAATGGGGTGAAATCCTCCTGTCCTTGGTGCTCCTCTTCATTTCTTGACACACCTCCCTTGTCTGAACTGTCTTACCTCTGCCTGCCACTGCCTCTGTGGGCTGTTCCCCCCTGTGACTGGGACACTCTTTTCTTTGGCTTGTCTTTCATTTGACCCAAGACTTCCCGTACAATCTCCAGGTCAAAAGAGGCATACTGTAGAATGTGTACCTTGTCGAGTACAATTAGGAGAATATGTTGTCACATAAGCCCTCCCCCCTCCCCCGGCAAGTATAAAAAGAGTGATAAAGAAGACAAGGGTCAAATATGCCAAAGGTGCCTGAGATGTTGTCTAGGATGAGCACTGAAGAGTGTCTGTGGGATCAGGAAGTATGGATATTAATGGTGGCCTTGACAAGGCCAATTACAGTGGAGTGATTGGAACAGAAGCTCCATTGAAGGCGGTTGAGGAGAGAATATCTCAGCAGAATTTGAAGCAGTTTTGCTTTGAAGGGCAACCAGTAATGTGCCAGTAGCTGCAGAATGGGGTGGTGGCAGAGGGTGGGTTTCCCCCTTTGCTGTGGAATGCCCCGATGTAGAGGGAGCAGGTGCTGGTTCAGGAGAGAGGGGTGGTAATTGCAGGCGCAAAGTCCCTGAGAAGGTGCAAGGCATGGGATCCTGGGCAGAGGTGAGGGGCTGTGTGCAGTCAAGGAGCACGTGTGCCGAGGGGCAGCAGAGTGACAGGGCAGAAACAGGCAGTTTGGAAAGTTTGAGAAATCCCACGGGATTGCTTCAGTCTTCTCCACGAATTATTGGGGGTGGGGGCGGGGGGGGGGAGACTGGTGGTCATTAGCATGGAGGAGGGTTGCCAGTGTGTAATGTAGTATTGTAGGTGAGAGTGAAAATGAAAAGCAATTCTCCCCTGGTCATGGATTTAAGATAAAACAATTCCGTAAAGTTTCAGAGTTTCGTCCTCAGTGCTGAGGTGCTCAGGTACAAGGCAGTGGGTGAGTAGGGAGGAGGGTGCAAGGAGCACAGGAGGTGTGTTTGTGGGGGACAGTTTGCAGCCCTGGGTCCGCGGAGTAAGGAGGGGCCTGGCGGATGGTGTGGAAGGATGTGTGGTCGGTGAGCTGGCGGTTTCCAGGAGGTTGGGGCTATCAATGCAGGGGCACTAGAGCGAGGGAGCTGGAGGACAGGACGCCGTGTTGGGGGTGATGAGAGGGAGGAATGCTATACACCATGAGGGCCGCGGTCTTCCTGATGCCCAGGGCGTGACCGTGGGCAGGGGGATGCTCGGGTGGGGAGAAGAACATCGCTGAGGTCGGAGAGGCTCCGGGGTGACCGGCTGAGCCTCGCGGGCACTGAGGTCGCCGGGACGGATCGGAAGAGTGAGGGCTGAGAGGAGCACAGTTCAGTGTGCCACGGGACGAGGGCGTTCACAGGCCGGGGTGTTAGACCTTCGCGGTCTCCTAGGAGTTTCGACTCGCCCAGGAAACAACAAGAGTCGGAAGCCGATGCAAAACGCAAGAGGTTTATTGAAGGCCGGTGCACCGGGGCTCCTTGGTCCTCACGCAGGAGGCCGGAGAAGGAACCCCCCCAGGGCGTGAACATGTATTTTTATAGGTCTCAATTTCTTGTTATGCAAAGTGTGGATTCAATTGTGATTTTTAATGATAGGTTCTTAGCCTCTGTTCGGACCAGAGAGGGAACCTGTCCCAGGCTTCCTGATTGGTTCTTTGACAGATACCTTTTTTACATTTTGTTTATCTCCCTCCTTCTCGGAAGGGGGCCGGACATCCTGGAAATTCACCCATTGTCTAAGAAGCCCCTATTGTCTGGAGAGTTCTTAATCATTAGCTGGAACAACGTCCCTCGAGTCCCACATTTCCCCCTTTTTCTTGTGACTATTGATTCCAATCATGGAATCTCAATCTTCTGTTCGTAAACTTTGGTACTGTTGTCTTAGCATTAGAACTTGTACAGTACTGATACGTTC
The DNA here is from genome assembly GCF_949987515.2 of Delphinus delphis. Lineage (NCBI taxonomy): Eukaryota > Metazoa > Chordata > Mammalia > Artiodactyla > Delphinidae > Delphinus > Delphinus delphis. The sequence goes on from NC_082704.1 coordinate 82,673,070, forward strand.
TCTAATAAATGTTATCAAGCGATTTAGAATACATGGTCCAAAAGTTAAAATCAACAATAAAACAATAAGAGGTCCCAACAGAGTAGAGATTAAGGTGGTAAACCAGGGGGATTTATCAAACCATGATTGAAACCATCCTTTTTCGTTTTCTCTCTCCCTTTGCCTTTTATCTAAGCGTTCCCTTAGTTTATCCATGGTTTTGGTAATGGTTCCTGAATGATCAATATAAAAGCAACATTCTTCTTTTAGAGCGGCGCATAATCCCCCTTCCTTAAGAAACAGCAAATCTAGGCCTCTTCTATTCTGCAACACCACTTCTGAAAGTGAGGTGAGTGATTCCTTTAGTTGAGTTATGGAACTTTCTAATGCTCGAAGGTCGATGTCTACAGCCTGTCTTAAACTTGCATAATACTGGGGTTGTTGTATGAGGGCTGTGGTTCCTGTTCCTATCCCAGCAGTTATTCCTAGTCCTAGGAGCATGGCCAACGTGAGGGTTATAGGTTCTCTTTTCCATCTTTTTCTTCCCTCGTATTCATCTAGAAAGGATGAATCCGAATGATAGATAAGTCTAGGAACTAATTGCACTAGTACACAAAAATCAGCTGAAGTGTTGAGAACTTCCAGAGAAACACAAGGGGTTAGCCCCGTGTTACATGCCCACCATCCATCTTGGGGAGGTACAAGATATCCCGAGCCTGAAGGGAGGCTAAAATCATGACAAAGGTGTCGATGGGACTGGGGAGGTGCTCCTACACAAGTACCATTTCCAAAAACCGAAGACAGAGTTAATTTACTGTTCCCTTCCTGTTTCCATCGACAATGGTCCGGGGAGCTGACATTAGTATAATTAGAACTATATCCTATAGCATCATAGTAAGGGGGAGGGGCAGCATAACAAAGCCAACATGATTTTGTAGCCTCCGGGTTTGTAGCATTAAGGACCGTAAAAGCTGCCTGCACCAAAGAAAGCATTCTATCCTGGGGGGTTCCGCGCTTAATCGTTGTCTCTTTCAACCCAGAGGTCCCGTTATTTTTAGGGGCTGGGGGTAACAGTGGGGGGGCCAAGTACAGGGTTTGGGGGTAACAGGGCGGGGCCAAGTACAGGGTTTGGGCCTATCGACACAGGAGCGGGAGTCTCAATTTTTAGCTTAAGGGTCATCAATATTCCCAAATCATATCCATTCTTGTAAAATCTAATGCCCCATGAATGGCCATTTATCCATTCTTTATCTCTTTTTCCAGGATTACTAAAGGAAATTTTGAGGGGGTGGCACCATCCTGAACATTCGGGGGCGACAGATTGGGGACCCCTATAAGAAGTATGAGTATAGTTGGCTGTTACTGTAATAAAATCCCAAGTTGAGGTGGGTCTCCAATAAGTATCTCCTGTGGTTTCACATCCCCAGTTTTGGCAATAAAAATTTTCGGTTCCCCCACATTTATAATTCAGGGATCGGGGGCGATGGAACCCGGGGCATACATAGAAGGAGAGGGTTCTGAGCCAACTTCTTCGGACCTGATTTTTACAACCCTCTCCAGAGTAATCAGCTCTAGTTAGAAGTTCGGACGGAGCATTATGCTGATCATAATAACCCTCTAGATCCCAATAGGGAGCTCCTATGGCCAGTTTACAGACATCAGGAAAAAGGTCTGGCCACCAGGTCCAGGGAGGTGCAGTATGGCTAATGGACCAGGTTACATCTCCAGTTTGAGAAATTACCTGCCAAGTTAGACGTTGGGGCAGGTGAGGGCTAAAATCACTTACAGTCAGTAAAGGCAGTAAAATCAAAATTATAAGTCTTAGGTTCGTAGAAGCTTGAGTTTGAGCGGGTTGTCGGTTCTTTGGGCCCGCCATCCTGATGATGCCGTCGCTGGTGCAGCTTTCACGTGTGAAGCATGAATCCAGGCAGCGATGCCGTCCACTTTTATGGCCGTTGGGGTGGTGAGGAGGACGGTGTATGGTCCTTTCCATCGAGGTTCCAACGTCTGGGTTCGATGCCGATGGACGTATACGGAGTCTCCGACTTGGAAAAGATGAGTTTCTCCCGGTGTTCCCGGTTGGTAGGCCTCGGCGAGTTGGGACCATATCTCCTTTTGGACCAGTTGGAGTCCCAATAGCCTAGCATACAAGTCAGTGTTATTTTGACAGTCTGGTTTTATTTCTTCTCCTAAGGTGAGAAGAGGAGGTGGGGCCCCGTATAGTACCTCAAAAGGAGTAAGATGGTATCGGGAAGGTGTATTCCTAACCCGAAACAGGGCTAAAGGAAGGAGCACCGTCCAATCTGTACCGCCAGTCTCCAAGGACAATTTAGTTAGGGTCTCTTTTAGAGTTCTATTCATTCTTTCTACCTGACCTGAACTCTGGGGTCTATATGCACAATGTAATTTCCAATCAGTCCCCAAATATCTGGCCACATCCTGACTTACCTGGGCGACGAAGGCCGGACCATTGTCGGACCCTATTACCTTTGGCGCCCCAAATCGAGGAAAAATTTCTTCTAGGATCTTTTTGGCTACCACAGCAGCTGTTTCTTTCTTCGTTGGGAAGGCTTCTATCCATCCTGAAAAAGTATCTATAAAAACCAGGAGGTATTTATTACCGTACCTTCCAGGACGTACTTCGGTAAAGTCCACCTCCCAGTAAGTTCCTGGGCGGTCTCCCCTGAGCCTTTTTCTAATTTCAAGTTTTCCCTTGTGAGCATTTACCTCTTGACATGGAACACATTCCTGTACAATTTGTTCAGCTAATTTCGTCAATCCAGGGGTTCCGTACCCGGTTTTATGTAACAGGGATATCATTTTTTTAGTCCCCAGATGTGTCCATCTATGAATCTGTTGTAACATGGATTCTGCTTGCTGAGGGGACAAAGTTCCTTTTGTTGTGGCCGGGATGATTTCCTCGTCGCGGCCTGGTTTTTCAGGAACTTTATCTGACAGTCCTAAAATGACTTCTCCCGATGCTATTTCTCGGGCCACTTGGTCAGCCATATTATTACCCCTAGTTATTGGGGTATTGTCTTTCTGGTGTCCAGGGCAGTGAATGATGCTAACTTTAGTGGGAAGCATGAGTGCAGCCAATAGAGCCACAATTTCGTCTTTGTTTTTAATTTCTCTGCCACTTGAGGTTAGCAACCCTCTCTGTTGGTAGATGGCACCGTGGATATGAGTGGTAGCAAATGCATATCTACTGTCCGTGTAGATGTTTACCTTTTTATTCTCTGCCATCTCCAATGCCCTTGTCATGGCAATTAATTCAGCTCGTTGGGCTGAGGTCCCTTGTGGTAGCGCAGCTGCCCAGATGACTTGTTTTCCGTCTACCACGGCTGCTCCAGCTCGACGCTTACCTCCTTCCAGGAAACTGCTCCCATCAGTAAACCAAGTAAAATCAGCATCAGGAAGGGGTAGGTCCGTCAGATCAGGTCTACTACCGTGTGCTGCAGCCAACACTTCCTGACAATCATGGATGATGGTGGAGCCTTCTAAATCGGGATCAGGTAGCAAGGTAGCTGGATTGAGTCCTGTGGCTGGAGCAAACTTGATGCGATCTGAGTTTAGCAACAGGGTTTGGTAATGGGTCATCCTGGTATTAGTTAGCCACCTACCCAGTGGTTGACGGATTACATTCTCCAGGGCATGAGGAGCTGTTATCGTTAGATTTTGTCCTCAAGTTAGTTTGTCAGCATCTTTGACCAGGGCGGCTACTGCAGCGATTATCTTTAAACAGGTGGGCCATCCTGATGCCACGGGTCCAATTTTTTTGACAAATAAGCAACTGGGCGATTCCAGGGACCCAATTTCTGAGTCAATACTACTTTTGCAATGCCCTTATTTTCGGCCACATATAAATGAAAAGGTTTGGTTACATCTGGCAGTCCTAGGGCTGGAGCTGAAAGTAAAGCTCGTTTGATTTGGTCAAAAGCCCGTTGTTCCTTTTCGCCCCAAACGAAAGGAGTGCTATTTTTGGTTAGGGGGTACAATGGGGCCGCCAGCTCAGCAAACCCTGGAATCCATAGTCTACAGAATCTGGCCGTCCCCAAAAATTCTCTAACCTGCCTGGCGTTTTTGGGAGCCGGAATTTGGGCCACCGTATCCTTTCTGCTCTCCGTGAGCCATCTTTGTCCCCCTTTTAACAGGTACCCCAGGTAACTGACCTGTTGTTGGCATATTTGTGCTTTCTTGGCTGAGGCTCTATATCCCAGGGTTCCGAGCTCTGTTAACAGTTTTTCAGTTCCCTTGATACAATCTTCCTGGGTTTCAGCAGCTAATAAGATGTCATCAACATATTGAAGTAGCGTTACCTGTGGATTTGATTCTCTATATGATGCTAAATCCTGATGAAAAGCTTCATCGAAGATGGTAGGGGAGTTCTTAAATCCCTGAGGTAAACGAGTCCATGTCAGTTGGCCAGATATCCCTGATGCTGGGTCCTTCCATTCGAAGGCAAAGTAGGGCTGGCTGAGGGGAGAAAGTCTTAGGCAGAAAAAAGCATCCTTAAGGTCCAAAACAGTATACCATGTATGTTGGGGCGGAAGAGTGCTTAAGAGATTATAAGGATTTGGTACTGTGGGGTGGAGGTCCGCCACTCGTTTATTTACCTCACGCAGGTCTTGTACTGGTCGATAATCATTAGTTCCCGGTTTCTTAACTGGCAGGAGAGGGGTATTCCACGCGGATTGACATCTTACCAGAATACCCAATTCCAGCAACCTCTGTATGTGAGGACGGATGCCGTCTTTGGCTTCCTTACTCATGGGGTATTGACGAACTGTTATTGGGGTGGCAGTTGCCTTGAGTTCCACTAGTACTGGGGGCCGATTTTTAGCCATCCCCATACCGGCGGTTTCTGTCCAGGCTTGCGGGAACCGAGTTACCCAGTCTGTGACATTAACTCGTGGAGATGAAGGTTTTTCATATAATTTATATTCATCTTCCAATCTCATAGTCAATATTTGGAGTAATCTTCCCTTACTGTCAGTTATGGTGGGACCTTCCGGTTGGAAGTGAATTTGAGCCCCCACTTTGGAGAGCAAGTCTCTTCCCAGCAAAGGATAGGGGCATTCTGGAATAATCAAAAATGAATGGGTTACTCGTCCAATCCCAAGATCTACTGTCCTTCGTGTGGTCCATGAATATTGTTTATTCCCAGTGGCTCCTTGTACCCATGACCTTTTAGCTAAGATAGGACCTTTTGAGTGGAGAAGGACGGAGTGCTGGGCTCCGGTATCTACCAAAAATTGAACAGGTTCCCCCTCCACTTTAAGAGTTACCCGGGGCTCAGGGAGAGGGTTCGAGCCCTGACTTTCCTAGTCTTCTTCTTCCAATGTTAAGATTTTGTTTCTGGTTGGCCTTCCTCCATTCTTTTTCTTAGGGCATTCTCTCGCCCAATGTCCTTTTTCTTTACAGTAGGCACATTGGTCCTTGTCTAATGGCCGCCTTCTGTCTGCCGTTCGCCCTTCCTGCCTATTTCTATCCCCTATATTTCTTCCTCCAACCACAGTGGCCAGTATCTTACTTAAATTCCTCTCCTGTCTCTTATCCCGTCTTATTTCACGGGCTTCCTGCTCTTTCTGCTTTCTTTCTTCCTTCTCTTCCTCTGTTTCTCTTTTGTTATATACTTTATCTGCCTCTTTTACTAACTCCTGAAGCGAAAATCCCTGCAAGCCATCTAGCCTCTGTAATTTCTTCTTAATATCAGGGGCCGCTTGATCTATGAAAGCCATTGCTATAGTAGCCCTATGTTCCTCCAAAGTTGGATCATAAGGGGTAAAGCGTCTAAAGGCTTCCATTAAACGTTCCAGGAACACAGTTGGAGATTCCTGGGGCCCCTGAGTGACTTCCCTTACCTTAGCCAAATTAGTGGGCCGTCTGGCTGCTCCATGGAGACCCGCCACCAGAGCCTGGAGATACATTTTCAGGCGCTCCCTACCTTCCGGGGCATTGAAATCCCAGTTTGGCCTGACGAGTGGGAAACCAGCATCAATCTCGTTAGGCAGCTGGGTAGGTTGCCCATTGGCGCCTAATACATTTTTTTTGGCTTCTAAAAGAACCCGTTGCCTCTCCTCAGTCGTTAGGAGAGTCTGAAGCAGCTGCTGACAATCATCCCATGTGGGCTGGTGGGAGAAAACAAGAGATTCTATTAAAGCGGTAAGGGCCTGTGGATTTTCGGAAAAAGTTGGGTTATGCATTTTCCAATTATAAAGATCTGCAGAGGAAAAGGGCCAATATTGGAGAGGTCTATTCCCTTGGCCATTGGGGGGGCCATATTCTCTAAGAGGTAGGGCAGTGGAGTCCGGGGAGATAGCCCTCTGGCTCCTAGTGCCCGCTGAGGGACCCTTTCTTCTTCCATCATGGATGGTCCCCTTGGTGCCGAGGGCAGTGGAGCTGGGGGTCCTCTAGGTGGTAGGGGATTTGGGGCCGGAGGATAAGGGGGTGCGGAATCCAAAAGAAGCAAATCGGACTGCGGGTCAGGATAAATCGCTTTCGGTGGATCTGGGGCGCCGGGTAGCTTTTCCGTGTTGGGGTTTTTCTTTAGGGCTAATATCTCCGACGCTGCTGATGTGTGCGCGGACGTACCTGTTGAGGAAACAAAGGGTCGGACCCACGGAGGTGGGGAGAGAATTAAATCTTCCCAGACCAAGACATATGGTACTTGGTCTGGATGTCCGTGGGGTCTTATATTAAATATCTTAGACTTCAGCAACCTAATCTTGTCTAATAAAAAGGATCCTTCAGGGGGCCATCCTATCTGAAATGTTGGCCATTCAGAGGCACACAAAGTCTGCCACTTTCCTTTCTTCACCTCTACTGAAAAATTATGGGCTCTGGCCCGAACTTCGGTCCAATGGCTTAGGGTAAGGGAAAGAGGAGTCGTCATAGTTTGTCCCATTGTCGTCCGTCAGAGAAGAAGAATAGACCACAATACAGAAACAGTTAAAACTCCACGAAACACATATACGTATGGGCCACCGCGAGCTCGCTTCAAAACCGAAACCTCTTCAGATGGCAGTTGTCACAAAGGGAACTGCCGAAACCGAGTGAAGGGGAGACAGAGTTTGCCTCTCCTTCCAGATGAGCCACCAGGGCGTCCCCTAGGGCTCATGGACGCCGGCTATTAGCACGTCTGCCTAGCCAGAGGTCCATACAGATTCCACAATAAGCCGATTCTTACGGCCTTCCTCCGATAATGGCCCACAAAGAACAAGGGACAAACAGACAATCAAGCTCGAGCTTACCTGGTACCTCCAACTCCCGATGTTCTCGTGGTCCGGGGCGAGTGGAATCCCGGACGAGCCCCCAAATGTTAGACCTTCGCGGTCTCCTAGGAGTTTCGACTCGCCCAGGAAACAACAAGAGTCGGAAGCCGATGCAAAACGCAAGAGGTTTATTGAAGGCCGGTGCACCGGGGCTCCTTGGTCCTCACGCAGGAGGCCGGAGAAGGAACCCCCCCAGGGCGTGAACATGTATTTTTATAGGTCTCAATTTCCTGTTATGCAAAGTGTGGATGCAATTGTGATTTTTAATGATAGGTTCTTAGCCTCTGTTCGGACCAGAGAGGGAACCTGTCCCAGGCTTCCTGATTGGTTCTTTGACAGATACCTTTTTTACATTTTGTTTATCTCCCTCCTTCTCGGAAGGGGGCCGGACATCCTGGAAATTCACCCATTGTCTAAGAAGCCCCTATTGTCTGGAGAGTTCTTAATCATTAGCTGGAACAATGTCCCTCGAGTCCCACAGGGGGTGGGCGGGAGGAGAATGACCAGGGGACTGGTACCAGTCCCGCACGTGGTGGGGGGGCAGGTGCTGAGGCAGTGGGCGACAGGACCCGGACAATGCCCGAGATAGACCATCTAGCGGACCGGGACGAGGAGCCTGGCACGAAACTCACTGGGCTCCCGCGCGCAGGCCCACAACCCGCCAATCGGATCACAGCCCCGCCCTCCTGGCGCCGGATCTTCCCGGGCGCCCTGACTTCCTGCCGCCGTTGCTACGGTTGCGGGGGCGGGACTAGAGGGGAGGCTGCACTACCAAGGATGGTTCCGCCGGCAATCGGAACGGTTCCCTTCCTTTCTGTGGTCCTTACTGGCGTCAGCCTTAGTTTCGGCACCCACGTTCTCTAGTGGTCGGCGCGGAAAACCAGCAGAAAGCATGCATTTTCGTCCGTGCTTATGGCGTTCGGTTTCTCTGGTCTGCAGGTGGCAGTGTTGCGCCGTGCACCCGCTCGGCCCGTTTCTCCCCCGCCCTTCGCGCTTGAAAAAACTCCGCGGAGCTATTTTTTTTTTTTTTCTTTTTTTTTTTTGCTTGCGGAGCACAGGCTCCGGACGCGCAGGCCCAGCGGCCATGGCTCACGGGCCCAGCCACTCCGCGGCACGTGGGATCTTCCCGGCTCGGGGCACGAACCCGTGTCCCCTGCATCGGCAGGCGGACTCTCAACCACTGCGCCACCAGGGAAGCCCGGAGCTATTTTTTTTAACTGCAAGAAGTGGCGGATTTTTTCTGCGCCTGCGCTGGTTGGCTGGTTGACGCTAGATCTGTTCCTTTCTTGGAGCCCTTTGTGAAAAGTTTCTGAGCAAAGACAGTTACAATTACAATAAAACAGTATAAGCTACAGTCCCCTCAGCCACGGATGTCCATTAACAGTATTTTGTGATCAATTTTCCCAGAGGCTTTTCTTCAAAATGTGCATTTTAAACATACCAAACTTCATTTTTGCATCGAACCTTAATTTCCCTTTTAAAGGCAGTTGTAGATTTTTAAAAATCATTTTCATATTTTTAGTCCTTTTACTGAAAACTAATGAAAACACAGTCTTAAATGTTGATGTTTTTGCAAATCATTGGTTTTAAGTACATTCACATTGTCGTGCAATCATTACTACCATCCGTCTCCAGAACCCTTTTCATCTGCAAAACTGAAATTCTGTACCAGTTGAAGAATAACTTCACAGTCCCCCCAGCCCCTGGCACCATCATTCTTTCTGTCTCTATGAATTTGACTACTCTTGGTACCTCATATAAGTGGAATCATACAGTATTTGTCCTTTTGTGACTGCGTTATTTCACTTAGCATGTGTCTTCAACGTCCATCCATGTTATAGCATGTGTTAGAATTTCCTTCCTGTGTAGGGCTGAATAATATTCCATAGTGTGAATATGCCACATTTTGTTTATCCATTCATCCATCAATGGACACTTTGGTTGTTTCCACATTTTAGCTATTGTGAATAGTGCTGCTATGAACATGGGGATACAAATATCTGTTTGAATCCCTGCTTTCAATTCTTTTGGATGTATACCCAGATGTGGAATTGCTGGATCATATGGTAATTCAATGTTTAATTTTTTTGAGACATCACTGTACTCCCAACATATTTTTTACAAAATCTCCTGCTTGTGACTGTGGTTCTCTCAAGGTTTCATAGAAATGATCTGGAGTAATCGGACCATCTTTAATATTTGATACCTGGATGAGAGCAAACTGTTTGGCATACTGGTCAGCCAAGGAATTTTCTTTTGTCTCATGGGTTTGTTCCCTAGTCTAAACTTTGAATATATAGATAAGACTACATAAAAATAAAATCTGTGCATCTGAAAACCTCAAATATAATTAAAAGGCAAAAAACAGAAAAAGTATTTTCAATATGTATGACAGAATGGGGGGTCAATTTCTACACATACAACTATTAAAGTCAATAAGCTAATTATTTTTAAAACATTAATAAATTCTGGTGAGGATATGAAAACTAAAAATTCTCATAGAATGTCGATGGCAAAACAAATGGGTATTATGTTTTGGCAACGTGCACCAAGAGTGTTAAAATGTTCATGCCATGCCACAACTATTGAAGCTCATGCGCCTAGAGCCCGTGCTCCGCAACAAGAGAAGCCACCACAATGAGAAGCCTGCACACTGCAAGGAAGAGTAGCCCCCGCTCGCCGCAACTAGAGAAAGCCCACGGGCAGCAACGAAGACCCAACGCAGCCCAAAATAAATACATAAAATAATAAAATAAAGTTTTAAAAAATTGTTCATGTCTTTCAATCTACTCCTGGAAATCTATTATAAACAGAGATGGTAAAAATATGTATGTACAAAAATATTATTTTCATTTTTCTGGAGGGATAATCTTTTTTTTTTATTTTTATTTTTTAGCGGAATGCGGGCCTCTCACTGTGTGGCCTCTCCCGTTGCGGAGCACAGGCTACTCCGGACGCGCAGGCTCAGCGGCCATGGCTCACGGGCCGAGCCGCTCCGCGGCATGTGGGATCTTCCCGGGCCGGGGCACAAACCCGTGTCCCCTGCATCGGCAGGCGGACTCTCAACCACTGCGCCATAATCTTTGAAGAAGGTACCAATGTGTTTTCCTTGTATATATTTTCTTGACTGAATTTCCCTACAAATTACTAGTGTGAGTTCTCTATCAAAAAGCAGAAATGGGTAGTTGAAGAACAGATATCTGCTGTAAGTTTAAAGAGAACATAGTTATCACACTGAGTCTTGTGGCTAGAAAATCTTTACCTACTACACATTATAGCAAATACTGACAATAGCACCAACAATAATAACAGGATAGCTACAAGTGCCAAGCTAAGAACCTGTTGGGTAATTGATGCTGTACACCACCCATGAGGCAGATGCTATTACTGCCCTCATTTTATGCCTATGAAAACTGTGGCACACAGAGAGTCAGCTGACAAGGGTCTTGGGGTTTCTCAATGAGGGTCCTTACATTCAGGTCCCAGTTCTGTCAGACTGTAGATTGCACACTGGTTTGCAGGATGCCTTCCTGCCCCCAATACAAGAATGAAATAAAATACTCACTGGGAAAGATGGTAAAACAGCCTGCAAAACTTTTTACGAAGTGTATTTATTCACAATAAAATGCTAAATGAAAGGGGGAAAAAGCCACATAGAAAATGGTTCATACACTACACCAGTATTATGACATGATAACATATTTACAAAGAAAAGCACCTGGAAGAAATCAGCTACTTGTTCATTAATTTAACAAATATATATTGAGAACACACTGCCAGGCATTGTTTTGTTAATGCTGCAAATACAATGGTGAGCAAAAACAAAGCAAAAAATATAGCACCTGTCCTTAGGACGCTTACATTATATTTCCCTTTGAGGTAAGGGTTCAGTGGTTATTCCTCCTTTCCATCTCAGTCATTAAATATACTTTTCCCCCACTCTTTCAGACTATGTATTCTTTTAGGAAGAGAAATGAAAATTTTTTTTTCAAGTCTCTTCAAATGATTTTTTTGAACACGTAACTCATGCTATATCTGAGATTAACAAAAGATGGTGAAGTCACACTGCAATATATGAATCTCATTGTGTTTAAATTGCACCGTTATAGATTAAAAATCTCTAAGGAAATTTATCACAAAGTACTATTCATGGTCATCAGTGGGTGATGGGACTCTGGCTTAGATATATTTCTTTACTGTATTTAATCTGTCCTCAAAATTTTTTACAGGGAAGTTAAGTGACTGGCGTAACTTACGACTATAGTTATCAGGTTCACGAAACAATAGGGAAAAGCCAAACACAGTACCATTGAGAAGCACAAATACAAGTTGCTAAGGAAACTAGGCAGCCACTTAGCAGAAAACCAATTTGAAAGGCAAAAAAGTTTGGGCTCCGGGGGGAGAATTTTGTCTAGAGGCCCCCGTGAAAGTGCACACTTCAAGTTTGAACCAGTAGACAGTAAGAAAAATCCGCCACTTCTTGCGGTAAAAGGCTCCGCGGAGTTTTTTCAAGCGCGAAGGGCGGGGGAGAAACGGGCCGAGCGGGTGCACGGCGCAACACTGCCACCTGCAGACCAGAGAAACCGAACGCCATAAGCACGGACGAAAATGCATGCTTTCTGCTGGTTTTCCGCGCCGACCACTAGAGAACGTGGGTGCCGAAACTAAGGCTGACGCCAGTAAGGACCACAGAAAGGAAGGGAACCGTTCCGATTGCCGGCGGAACCATCCTTGGTAGTGCAGCCTCCCCTCTAGTCCCGCCCCCGCAACCGTAGCAACGGCGGCAGGAAGTCAGGGCGCCCGGGAAGATCCGGCGCCAGGAGGGCGGGGCTGTGATCCGATTGGCGGGTTGTGGGCCTGCGCGCGGGAGCCCAGTGAGTTTCGTGCCAGGCTCCTCGTCCCGGTCCGCTAGATGGTCTATCTCGGGCATTGTCCGGGTCCTGTCGCCCACTGCCTCAGCACCTGCCCCCCCACCACGTGCGGGACTGGTACCAGTCCCCTGGTCATTCTCTTCCCGCCCACCCCCGGCCTGTGAACGCCCTCGTCCCGTGGCACACTGAACTGTGCTCCTCTCAGCCCTCACTCTTCCGATCCGTCCCGGCGACCTCAGTGCCCGCGAGGCTCAGCCGGTCACCCCGGAGCCTCTCCGACCTCAGCGATGTTCTTCTCCCCACCCGAGCATCCCCCTGCCCACGGTCACGCCCTGGGCATCAGGAAGACCGCGGCCCTCATGGTGTATAGCATTCCTCCCTCTCATCACCCCCAACACGGCGTCCTGTCCTCCAGCTCCCTCGCTCTAGTGCCCCTGCATTGATAGCCCCAACCTCCTGGAAACCGCCAGCTCACCGACCACACATCCTTCCACACCATCCGCCAGGCCCCTCCTTACTCCGCGGACCCAGGGCTGCAAACTGTCCCCCACAAACACACCTCCTGTGCTCCTTGCACCCTCCTCCCTACTCACCCACTGCCTTGTACCTGAGCACCTCAGCACTGAGGACGAAACTCTGAAACTTTACGGAATTGTTTTATCTTAAATCCATGACCAGGGGAGAATTGCTTTTCATTTTCACTCTCACCTACAATACTACATTACACACTGGCAACCCTCCTCCATGCTAATGACCACCAGTCTCCCCCCCCCCCGCCCCCACCCCCAATAATTCGTGGAGAAGACTGAAGCAATCCCGTGGGATTTCTCAAACTTTCCAAACTGCCTGTTTCTGCCCTGTCACTCTGCTGCCCCTCGGCACACGTGCTCCTTGACTGCACACAGCCCCTCACCTCTGCCCAGGATCCCATGCCTTGCACCTTCTCAGGGACTTTGCGCCTGCAATTACCACCCCTCTCTCCTGAACCAGCACCTGCTCCCTCTACATCGGGGCATTCCACAGCAAAGGGGGAAACCCACCCTCTGCCACCACCCCATTCTGCAGCTACTGGCACATTACTGGTTGCCCTTCAAAGCAAAACTGCTTCAAATTCTGCTGAGATATTCTCTCCTCAACCGCCTTCAATGGAGCTTCTGTTCCAATCACTCCACTGTAATTGGCCTTGTCAAGGCCACCATTAATATCCATACTTCCTGATCCCACAGACACTCTTCAGTGCTCATCCTAGACAACATCTCAGGCACCTTTGGCATATTTGACCCTTGTCTTCTTTATCACTCTTTTTATACTTGCCGGGGGAGGGGGGAGGGCTTATGTGACAACATATTCTCCTAATTGTACTCGACAAGGTACACATTCTACAGTATGCCTCTTTTGACCTGGAGATTGTACGGGAAGTCTTGGGTCAAATGAAAGACAAGCCAAAGAAAAGAGTGTCCCAGTCACAGGGGGGAACAGCCCACAGAGGCAGTGGCAGGCAGAGGTAAGACAGTTCAGACAAGGGAGGTGTGTCAAGAAATGAAGAGGAGCACCAAGGACAGGAGGATTTCACCCCATTCACACTTGGAACTCACAGGGGCACACTCTGTACAATGACCCAACAGTACCTTTGGGCAGAGGGGTGGCTGGAGTTAAGGAATTTAATTTTCTGGAGCTGATCTTGGTTCCTGCTGTGGTGCAGGTGAGATCCAAGGGAGGGATCTGCATCCCCTGAAGGAAGAAGGTAGAAAGTGAGTGAATCCAGACAGAGGAAGCCTAAGCAGGCAACGGGCTAGGTGACCTTGCAGCTGAGGTTGTGGAGGGGACAGCCCTGCCCAGGGGTGGGATGGAGGATGAGACCCAGATTCAGAGGGGTCTGCAGATGCCAGCAGAGTGAGCTGAGGCTGAGTCAGCCAGGGAGCACCGGTTCCCCACCAAGAAGAGAGAGACAAAAATGCAAGTTTCACCAGCCCCACCCATGGGCGGTGCAGGTCAGCATCGCCAGCTGGACCCGGGAGAGGAGAGCTGTCCTTCCCTCAGGGACCACCCAGGCCACTGTGAGCAACACAGGTGTGTCCTGTCGTAGATACCCTTCCCACATTACTGCCAGATGTACGACAAACATACCCTTTCCCCATCTTGGAAAGAAGAGAGGTGGGGTGGAAATGTGAGACTGAGCATTTTCACCAAAACAGACTGAGCATTTGTATATGTGGACCATTCACTTTATTGCATCCAACCACACTTTCCAGATTAGAAGTAAATTCAGTCAGTGGGGTTTTTTTCTCCCCTTACTAACCAGTTTGGAGGGTGGACACTCGTGATGAAGATCAGATCAGCCAGGGAGAATAAATACACCAAAGTGCCCGTGGAGTCTGAGGAGCATGAATGAGTCTGTGATCTCAGCAACCCCTCCCCACCAGCTCCTCTTGTGACCATGGGTCGCAGAGGCAAGAGTGGGGCCTGGAGGGGGAGGATGGAAGTCTTCCTGCAACTCCACTGCTGCTTTGAGACCACCACTCCCCACTCCTCGACTTGAAGAGTCACCTGTGAGGATCATCCCAATTCTCGACTCTGTCATCTATTCAACAGTCCTGATGATTCTTAGGAATTTTTGGAACCTGCATCCTGGTCTTTTTGGTTTGGGGAACAGAAAATTACATACCTTGCAAGCACACAGCACTCTGCTTCTACTACCCTGCATCTTTGATTCCTTTCCAGCCAAGCTTCTCGGAAGTGTAGGCTCCAGGAGCATCCTTATCTGGTTACCTCTCGATTCCTCCTCCATGTGCCCCATCCACGGGGCATCCCGTTGCTAACATCTCCCAAGAGCTCCATGTGCCAAACCGTAGTACCCGGTGCTGTACTGGCCACAGAGACATTCCATTTTTAAAAACGCTTTCCTGTGTCAGAGTCTGTGACAGCAGCTCATCCTGGCTTTCCTCCTACCTCTCGGTCCATTACTTCTAAGTCTCACTGTCTGTCCATTTACTTTGATCCCCTCCTAAATCTTGGTTTTCTTTTCCTCTGGTTTCCAACCTCTGCCCCATGCTCTTCCATTCTACACATGATCTTTGGGTGACCACATCACCCCCCAGAGCTTTTACCCATCTGACTTGTTTTCATCTGTATCCCCCTGTACGCTGATGGCTTTGCCCATCACCAAGTCTACCTAAGAAATCTCAGCTGGGCCCCAGAGTCCGCACAGGCTGAGACCTATGGGACATCTGCACTCAGACCTCCCACAAGCCCTGCAAATCTGCTGCTGGCCCCAAACCAATGTTCCCCATCTCATGGATGGGCACTGCCATCTACCCAATTCCTTAAACCAAAATCCCGGGGATGCTGCTGGGTGTGATCTCCACCGCGCCATGACTCCCCTGGACCTGCTTTGGAAAAGGCTAACCCGTGATCTTCATGTTGCCACAGATGTGGATCGTTTCCTCTGTGAGGCCTCGTTCTTGGCAGACACACTCTGAGCGGGTCCTGAGCACAGGCCTACGCCCTGTTTTGGATCTCCGAGGAGAACCTGGGCACTGTAACACGCCTAATAGATTGAAACCCTTGTCTTTAGCAAGACGATGAGTCAGGACATAGCAGTGTAAGCCCATCATTTGGGAATGTGCAGATAAATATCCAGAAGAGATCCCTGAAAGAGAACGTTTGTGCAGGTGGGTGTTCATGGGTGTGCATGAAACAAGGGATTGCTCAGTTGTGCTTTTCACAATAAACATCCTGGTCCTATTTGGTCTTTACCTGAGCACGGGAGTTAATTTGATAACATAAATTATACTAAAAAGTTTAAAGATGCAACTCAGCACACTCAGCAGATAAGCCGACAGCTGATCCTTCTGCATCAACGGCTACAATTCTCAGTCACCTTTAATTTTCAAAGAACTATTCTCATCTGTCACATGGAGTTAGCTCCACAATGTTTCAGAAATGTTTTCAAGTAACTAAGCACAAGGGATCCTGACAAGAACTAAAAAGTACTAAGCTTCATTAGCAAAAGCAGGATTTTAACTGTAAAGTTTTGGATTCAGGAACATGGAGCAGAGCAAGTACGAGGTCAGTTTTACAACAAGCGTTGGACACGTTGTCCCTTTCCTCAGCCTAAGATATCTGCGAAGCATAGTGGGTCATGGTGAAAACCCGCTTTCCTTGTAGAGAGGAGTCTCAAATTTCAAATCTAAAATGATTTCCTCCTGTAAGGATGGTTCTGTTTCCACAGCTGCAATCTCGGCTTTCATAAGAGAAGTTTTCAGATAATGCTCATGCTGGGGCCACATTCCAGACCTACTACTTAAGACTCTCTGGGGGATGTCCTGCTTTTAAAGCCTCTCCAGGGGAGATCTGATGCACAGCTTAGGTTGAGAAGCATAATTGCATGATGCTTCACCTGTCCTGGTTTTAAATAGAATCTTGAGCTTCAGAACCATGTTTGTTACTAATGAAATTTTTAAAAAATTTTATAATGTGTCTTCTGAGATCTGTTTTCTTTTAATGTTTGTTTATTTATTTATTTGGCTGCGTCGGGTCTTAGTTGCGGCACGTGGGATCTTCGTTGCCGCACACGGGATCTTTTGTTGCGGCGTGCGGGCTCTTTGTTGTGGCGCGCCGGCTTAGTTGTCCTGCGGCATGTGGGATCTTAGTTCCCCGACCAGGGAGCGAACCCACGTCCCCTGCACTGGAAGGCGGATTCTTAACCACCGGACCACCACGGACGTCCCCTGAGAGCTATTTTTGACATATTTATTTCACAGCCATATTTAGAACAATTTCAATGACTCGGTTGTGTGTCATGCCCCCAAGTCCCCTTCCTTATCTGACACTCAGGCAGGTGGAGGGGAGGGAACGGACCTCAGTCCTGGGGGCAGGAGGAGGCTGGATGGGGTTCCGTTGTCTTGGTTACCACTCTGCTGAGCATCCCCCCTGGGTTGCTGAGCTCAGGCAGGGGGCCTCATGCCCAGGCTACAGGTATTCCTGTGACCAGAAGTTGGAGCTAAGGGCTGAGATCCGTTACCAGAGAAATGCAAGCTGGGTCCATGAGATTGGAGAAGAATGGAAAAACAGCTAAGTAGAATTTCAGACGCAGGATGGATTATGGGAGCCTGCCCAGAGCCACGGACTTGTGGTCACACAAAGGGCGCCTGTGCATGAACACACAGAGGCACGCTAGACATGTGTGCTCACTAGCAATTCTGTCCTGACGCGCACAGTGACTGTTTCTGGAGGGAGCATCTAGCACATATGGAGGAGGCCGGACCCAGAACATGGGGGGGGGGGCGGGATTCCTCATTGTGACAAAAGCAATGGCATATCTTTTCCCGCATGACTTACTTGGACATCTGCATTACATTTCCTAAACTGCTTTATTGAGGTATAATATACACACCACAAATCACACCCATTTAACGCACCCAATGCAGTGACTTTTAGTAAATTTACGCAGTTGTGCAACCCTCACCATAATCCAGTTGTGGCACATTGCCAGAACCACAAAGAGATTCCGTGTACCCATCAGCCGTCAATCCCCAATAGCACCTCCAGGCCCAGGCATCCTCTAATCTAATTTCTCTCTCTGTAGGTTTGCCCTTTCTGAGCATTTCATATAAACTGACTCCTGCAGGAAGGGGCCTATTGTGTCTGAGTTCTTTCACTTAAGCATAATGCTTTGGAGGCTCACCCATGCTGTAGCAGAAAGCAGAAGTTCATGTTTTGCACGCTGCACAGGCTAGAACCTTCAGTCAATGTGGGATAGAAGTGGCTGAAGCAGACATCCTTGCCTTGGCCTGGATCTCAAGAGGAAAGCATTCATTCTAACACTAGTAAATATGACAGGACGAGAGCTGGATGTTTCTCGGGGATGTCCTTCAGCACAGTGAGGACGATCCCCTGTATCCCGAGTTGGTTGACCGTTTTTTTTTTTTTTTATCATGAATGGGTCTTGAATTGTGTCAAATGCTTTTTCTTTGTCTACCAAGGTGACAGGTGGTTTCTGTCCTTCATTATATTAACATGGTGCTTGCCTTAACTGAAGTTGAATGTTAAACCAATATTGCAATCCTGGGATAAATCCTGCATAGATAGCCCTTTGCAAATGTTGCTGGATTTGGTTTGCTAATATTTTGTTGAGGATGTATGTATCACTATTCATGATAGATATTGGTCTATAGCTTTCTTGTGACGTCAAGTCTGGCTTTGGTAGTGGGGTAATACTGTTCTCACAGGATGAGTTAGGAAATGCTCCCTCCTCCCTCCTGTCTATTCAGGAAGAGTCTGTGAAGGATGGATATTATTTCTTCTTTAAACATTTGATAGAATTCACCAGTGAAACCAGGAGGCCCAGGGCTTCCCTTTGTGGGAAGGATTTTAAATGAATGATTCGATATCTTTACTTGCTATAGGTACATTCCAATTTGTTATTTGGCCATTGCGGTTTGTTTTTTCTTTTTTAAAATAGATCTTTATTGGAGTATAATTGCTTCACTATACTGTGTTAGTTTCTGTTGTACACCAAAGTGAATCAGCCATATGCATACATATGTCCCCATATCCCCTCCCTCTTGAAGCCTCCCTCCCACCCTCCCTATCCCACCCCTCTAGGTCATCGCAAAGCACCGGCCATTGCGTTTTAAGCCAACTCCCATCCAATATTTTCTGGCCTCTTGGTGCCTGTGGCTCGGTCTCTGGCCTAGAATTTGACATGCTGGACATGTCTGGACATCACAGGATTCTGGCTCCTACTCTGTAACTTGGGAGAGTATGCTGTCTCAGATGGGACCCCCAGACCACCTACACCCAATACACAGGTTGGGGATACAGACTTTGAGGTGGGGATGGGGTGGCGCTGCTGATTCCCTCATTTACACCCGCCCATCCATCCTCCAGGCGCCCTCATGCAGGCTGTGGGTAATTCTGCACTTGGGACTGGCCTCGGCAAGTACCCAGCATACCCTGCTCCGCTCCCCCCACCCCTGCCGCCATGTCCACTTCATCCCACCCTGATCCTTGTCACTCCTCTCGTCTCCTAGCAACCCAGCCTCACAGGGGATCAATGATGCACTTGCTACCACATCTATGGGTGTCAGATCTCTGTCTGATTAATGACTCAACTCCCAAGGGCAGGGACTGGCTCTGCAATTCCTCCTCACCTCCCCGTCTCAACAGCCAGCCTGGCGTGGAGTGGGGGGATGTAACGGATACAGTGAAGACCTTCATGATTGGCTAAATGGTTGATTGTGGTTGGCAGGATTGACCCGGGTTGGCTGCTGGAGTGAGCCCATGACATCACCACCCTGGTGAACTCGTGCCAGGTGGGGATGGTTATCCCCGCCCCAGTGCATTGTGGGCAGGATCAATGATGTATCTTACCCAGACTTGGTGCCACCAGCTGTGAACGGACACTGAAGTCACCAGCTCTTCCCACTTCTCCCCAGCCTTTACAGAGAGAACAGTTGGGGATGCTTAAGAGTGTGGGCTCTGACAGAAATAAACCCCTATGACAAAGGAGCCAAGAATATACATTAGGGAAAAGGCTGCCTCTTCAATAAATGGTTCTGGGAAAACTGGACCACTTTCTTACACAACATACAAAAATAAACAAAAAATGGATTAAAGCCTAAATTGTAAGACCTTAAACCATAAAACTCCTAGAAGAAAACATAGCCAAGTATGCTCTTTGACACTGGTCTTAGCAATAATTTTTGGGATATGTCTCCTCAGGCAAGGGCAGCAAAAGCAAAAATGGACAAACAGGAGTACATCAAACTAAAAAGCTTTTCCACAGCAGGGGAAACCGGCAACAAAACAAAAAGGCAACCTGCTGAATGGGAGAAGATATTAGCAAGTGATATAACCGAAAAGAGGTAGATAGCCAAAACATCTAAAGGGCTCACAGAACTCATTATCAAAACAAAACAAAAAACAAACCAAGAGCCCGATTAAAAAGTGGGGCAAAACACTGAATAGACATTTTTCCAAAGAAGATAATACAGATGGCCAACAGGCATATGAAAAGATGCTCAACATCACTAATCATCAGGGACTGCAAAATCAAGACCACAGTGAGGTGCTTCCTCATACCTGTCAAGTGGCTATTATCAAAAAGACAGTAACAAGTAAGCAATGTGGGCGAGGATGTGGAGAAAAGGAAACCCTCATGCACTGTTGGTGGGAATGTAAATTGGTGCAACCACTATGGAAACAGTGAGGGTTTCCTAAAAAACCTAAAACTAGAACTACCATATGATCCAGCAATTCCACTTCTTTTTTTTTTTTTTTTTTCGGTACGCGGGCCTCTCACTGTTGTGGCCTCTCCCGTTGTGGAGCACAGGCTCCGGACGCGCAGGCTCAGCGGCCATGGCTCATGGGCCGAGCCGCTCCGCGGCATGTGGGATCTTGCCGGACCGGGGCACGAACCCGTGTCCCCTGCATCGGCAGGCGGACTCTCAACCACTGCGCCACCAGGGAAGCCCCAATTCCACTTCTTGGTATTTATCTGAAGAAAACAAAAAACACTAATCACAAAAGCTGTATGTACCCCTCTGTTCACTGCAGCATTATTCACCCTAGCCAAGATATGGAAGTGCCCACTGATAGATGGATCGATAAAAAAGAAGTGGTATGCATATACACAATGGAATATTACTCAGCAATAAAAAAGAATGAAATCTTGCCATTTTGACAACATGGATGGACCTAGAGGGTGTTATGCTAACTGAAATAAGGCAGACAGAGAAATACAAATACCACACGGTTTTATTTGTATGTGGAACCTCAAAAACAAAACAAGTGAGCACAGGGAACAAAACAGAAACAGAGTTAGAGACACAGAGAACAAACCGGTGGTTGCCAGAGGGGGAGCAGGTGGGGAGTTGTGTAAAATAGGTGAAGGGATTAGGAGGTACACACTTCCAGTTATAAAATAAATAAGTCACGGGGATGAAATGTACATACACGGAATATAGTCAATAATATTGTAATAAGCCTGTATGGTGACAGATGGTAACCAAACTTATCGTGTTATTCATTTCCTAATGTTTAAAAGTGTGGAATCACTTTGTTGTGCGCCTGAAACTAATGTAATATGGTATGTCGGATTTAATTAAAAAAATAAAGAGTGTGGGCTCTGAATCGAGTATGCCTAGGTTTGTGGGTCACTCCTCCTCTGACGGCCTGTGTGACTCTGAGCAGCTCCCCTAGCTTCTCTGTAGTCTCTGCTTTCCCACCTCATCAACTAGGACTATTTTACATTGAGCCTGCTATCACAGTTGAGGCATCTTGGGCACAGAGAGGTTAGGTCAGCTACCCCAAGTCATTCAGGTAATACGTGTTTGAGCCCCAAAGGCAAGGAATACTCAACAAGTCCAAACTGAACCCATCCACAACCCCTCCCCACATAGCTGCACCTCCTCTACTGTTGCCTAACTCAGGGCAAGGCAGCCTTCTCCCCAGCTGCTTAGGCCAGAGATCCTTAAGGCCATCCTTGCCTGCTGCCTCTCTCTCACCACCCTCTCAGTCATCAAGCCCCACCTTTCTGCCTCCTAAGTCTTTCTAAGCAAGATCCTGACACTTCTCTCCATCGGCACAGTGAGTTCCACGTCACCCTCATCTCTCTCCTTGACCACCACCAGCAATCCTGATGTTTTCCAACGCATTGTCTATCCTACTGCCTGAGGAAGCTTTCTTAAGTCCTAACCTGGGCATGACAGCCCTGCTCAAAACTCTGCAGGGGCTGCCCGCTGCTCTTAGGATAATGTCCAGCCTCCTGGACTAAGCACAGCAGGCCTTGCCTGCCCCCAAACGTCTGATCGTCACCAGACCCCCTCCTTCCGCTCCAAGCCCCACTTGATATTCCAGCGCACCCAGACCTCTTTCTGTTCATCAGATGGCTGGTGTGCTCACACTCGTCCTCCCTCGCCCCCCCTGCCCGCCCTGCTCCCGGCCCCCACCACCCACAGATTTCACAACCTCACACGTGCTGTTCCCTCCATCTTACATGCCCTTCCTCCCTCCTCATCTGTCTGATTCCTTCTTAGGTTCAGCTGTCAGGCTGGGTAGAGCAATTTCCATTTTTCCTGAGGAGTACCTGGATGAAAAGTCACAGTTACCAGATTTGATATTTTTACCGAATGGAAGGTGATGGAGATTTCATTATGAATTCCCCACACGGACACACGTTTTACTGTGGTTCACAGTGAGCTGATTTGAAATGCAATCTGATGGCTGAGTTTTTCTGGGAAAGGCTTCCTTGCTAAGAACAGGATACAGACAGAAAAGCTCTCTCGCCTTATGTTATACGGGCCCACTGTTGCCTTTGAATATGACCTTTGGAATTTGGCCACAGTTTTGGAAGCATAGAGGGATCCAGGGTGACCACCTGCTTCACAGTGAGGAGGGATAAGCTGAACAATGGGAAAAAAAATCTGTCACTTTATGGTATCTGTGACCCAGTAAATTGAACAGGCTTTGAACTGCCCTACCCATGGACTTTGTTTTGATGAGATTTTCACTATAGTTTATAGTCTGAGTTTCTGTTAGGACAGGAGAAAGTATATTAACGGGTCCTCCCCATGCAAGGCTGTGATTTACTAGTCCCCTGTGATCATCAGGGAGGCAAGGATCAGCTGCGCACTCAGTATGGGGACCCTCTTAGGGAATCTGACAGCACCTTCCTGCAACTCCTTAGGTGTCCCCACTGCTGGTTCTGCCTGCTACAGACTCAACTGTGAGGACTGACTTCATTCAGTACAACTCCTCTGAGCAGAGCACACCTAAGTATGAAATGAAGTGTGTGCCTTTGATATGTAAAGACAATTAAAAAGATGGAAATGGCACCAGTTCCACCGCCACTACCCCAACCCCCACCCCAGCCAGAGGATGGAGTAGATGCCCAGAGGCCCCCGGCATGCTTGCCTCCACACTGATGTGTCCCTAACACAGGGCGCAGTGTAAAATGGTTCACCCGGAGCCTAGTTACTGAGCTAATGGGAGCCGGGCATATGCGGTTTTATTCCCCATAGATCCAGAGAAGTATCAACCCCCGCCTTCCATAGACGAGGAAACAAGCTCAAAGAGGTTAGGTCGCTGATGCAGTAAAGGCTGGATCTGGCAGTCAAGCCCTAGTTCTGCCCGACTGCAAAGCCCGTCTTCTTTGCGGTCACGACAACCCACTTGGCTTGTGATTCAGGTGCCGAGATGCAGATGTTGTTCCGTGACAGGAAAGTCATCATTGTCCCAATACCATGTCCACCTGTGAAATGCAGGAACCCAGTAGGGCAAAGCCACCCTGAAAGGTTCTAAGACGCTCTCTGTGTTTGCCTTCGCAGGAGCTGCCTTGCAGCCAAGCAACTGGAGTCCACCGGCGCAAAAGGATTGCCTCAGAGCCAACGGCCGGGCAGGACTTCAGCCTCCCCTGTGTGTGTGTGGGGGGGGGGCACTCTGCCATATCAGAGAGGCTTTGCAATCAACCCTCCCCCAGTTATATCTCCACCAGTCTCACTCTATTTATCAGATGGAAGGAACTGAGAGGCAAGCAGAGGCAGAGGAAGTGTTTGTAGTGGCTGCATGACAGCTCTGGAGCTGACCCAGCTGCCATGGTGGTCTGGAGCCAACAGACTGAGAATGGAAATCTGGCTCCACCCATGTTCATGTCTCTGCTCTTCAGCTTGTGTCTGTAAACTGTGGATGATCGAAGTGCCACCTAAAGAACCTCCCCACCCCTGAGAAGTGTGTCCTGACCAAACACCCACACACCACACACCCCCGACCCCGCACACTATGGCAGGGGGTCAGAGGCTCTCTTCTGTGTTCCTAGGGTTCTATGATTTAAATCCTGCCATGGGTTTTCTCACACAACAGGGGGCAGTCATCTGCTTGCAGGTTGCAGCCCCCATCATCCCTGCATCCCCAAACTGGCCCCAGTAGCGGAGACGCGGAGACCTAGTGTCTGGTCGGTGCTTCGAACTTGTTTCCTCAGTGAATGAAGGACCTCGACTCAAATGTACTTGGTCAATAAAGGGTAGCTCTTCTTGGACCAGTTATTTCTGCGTTAAAAATGACACAGGAGAATGGAGTAAACAGGGCATATCTCGAGTCAGATTCTCTTCCCTTTGGTGGGGGGAGGAGCATTGCATCTTTCATACGATCCCTAATTCCGGAAACTCCTAACCAAAGAGGCTGCAACGTTCATTACACACGTGTGGGTCACTCTGTTGCCCCATCAGCCACAGTTCTGGCCTCACAGTGGAACTTGGGTCAAGATCCTTAAAGCACCGGTCAGTTCACTGAATGTTTCCCAAGTACCAAGTGGCTGGTGCCCAGTGTAGGCCCCGCAACTACGTGTCCAATCGATGGACTGTTGAATGAACGCAGGCTGCTAGTGGAGTCTGTAATGCTGTGCCCAGAGCACAGGTGGCCATGGAGTCAGGGACCTGAGCTCAGTTAGGAAGGGCATGTCAAGTCCAGGTGAGGCCATCAGTCTCACTCGGAGCTGCCCCTCACGCGGTCCTCCTAGTTCCTTGCTTGCTCCACCTCGACTCTCTCTGCTCTTCCCCCACGTCCTGCCTCTCACTCCTTCTAAGGCCTGGCACAGGCTTGTCATTCAGTATCTATGATCCCTCCTTGTCCTTGTCAGTCAGCTGACTGAGCAGATACCCAGCTGACCATTTTTTTGTTTGTTTTTTTATGTATCCCCAGACATCCAGCACAGTGCCTTGACCATAGTAGTTGGAGCTTGGTGAACGATTCAATGAATAAAGTCACTGTTTGTCTCACACAAACACACACACACACACACACACACACACACACACACACACCATCAGACTTATCCGGATCAGTGCACAGTGTCTGGGCAGCCACCCTGACCTGGATTAGGACATAAGGAGCACTGGTAGTTTTGCTAGAGGGCAACTTTGAGCTTCCCTCAGGTGCCACAGCACCACTCTCAGCAGGGCTAAGAAGCTGTCTGTGTCTGTTAGGGGTAAAGACTGAGACTTCCTGCCTTCAGACACTCAGCGCCCCCTGGTTAGGGTTGATGGCGGTTCCTCAGAACGCTCATCACTAAAGTGCCGTGACGCCCTCCCAGAGCTCAGACCAGGGAGCCTTCTCCCAACAATAATGGAGTACCCTACCCTGTTACAGAAATGGGAATTATAGCTGTTTACCCCTCTTAATGTGGTTCCTCCCCTTTGCATTCACGTCCACATTTCTTCCTTGAGTCACCCAATCCAACTCTGCTAATTCCCAACGGGTTACTGCACCAAGCTGCACCTGCATCTCACTTGCTGTGCATGGCTCTATCTGGGAGGGTCGGATCTACCTACTGAGCTACGCATTTTCTGTCTCCCTTCCCTTCTGAATCTGGAGGCTCCCAGGCACCAAGAAAAGTGCTCCAGTTGGCCCACAAAAGGGGCGGTGCTGCAGGGGAGGCTGCAACTCTCATCCACAGCCTGGGTCAAAGCAGGACTGCGTTACAAGCGCCACACGCTGCCCCACTGTGCCACGGGAGCCAAAAGAGCAAAGGTCTAAGAAGTCCTAATACAGACACTTATGTGGATAGAACACCAGTCTCTTCCTAGGGACCTGTGAGTTGTTGTTTGGTTTGGGCTTATATCGTCCGTGGCCTTTTTCACAACGCTTGCAGACTTAGCTAACCTTCCATCAGGACCTCTCTGCTCCCCCCACACCCCACACCCCCCACTGTACCAAAGATCATACTCCTCACTTAAGTGTGCTGACTGGGTTTTCACTTGGCAAGGATACCAAAACAATTTTTTTTCATCCTGAAACGTCAAGATACCTAAGAGAACAGGTCTTCAGAAAAACTAGTTTCAAATTATAATAGAAAAACTGGCTACGTAACAATGAAGATACAGCACATTAAAAGGTTATTTGGGGGCTTCCCTGGTGGTGCAGTGGTTGAGAGTCCGCCTGCCGATGCAGGGGACACGGGTTCGTGCCCCGGTCCGGGAAGATCCCACATGCCACGGAGCGGCTGGGCCCGTGAGCCATGGCCACTGAGCCTGCGCCTCCGGAGCCTGTGCTCCGCAACGGGAGAGGCCACAACAGTGAGAGGCCCGTGTACCGCCAAAAAAAAAAAAAGGTTATTTGGGCATTATCTAGAATTTCACACTCAAGAGAAAAACACTTAATATGTAGTCTACTGCCTTCCAGGTTTTTTCTCTGCATTTTTAAAGATTAGGAGATGGGGGGAGGTAATGTCTTCATACTTTTGTGTCTGTTGTTCTGTTTATCATTATAGTATGGTTATGCTACTTCCCATAATGATGAGGATGAGGATGCTGATACTGATGTCGGTAGAAGCAAAGACATGTATAGAGCTTGATATGGACCAGGAACTGTTCTCTGTGACGTGTGCATATTGACACGACACCCCGTGGTCTTTCATGCACTTAGGAGACATCATGCTCAATCCATACACAGATCCATGGTAATCTGATTCATGCCGATGGACATGTTCACTTGCCTTTTGATCCAGAGGACACTGGACACTGCAGTGTATTCCAGATTTGGGGGTCAGATACCACACCTCTCTGTTTCTTTCAGGCCTGCGTAGCAACCTGACTCACTTCTTGCCGGCCAGGTGACTTTGGGCAAGTTCCTTCACCCGTTAACCTCTACGTGTCTCAAGCTTCCTCATCTGCAAAAAGGGATGATAACATTAAAAATGCTTACCTCATAATGTTGCTGTGAGTACTCAGAGACCTTATTACACTTATACATATAGAGAGTTAAACACAGTCCAGAAGGGTGAGCTTTTATTCTTGTGTCTCTTCACTTCGGTTTCTGCTTGTACCCATATCTCTCTCCCTGCCCCCGTTGCTTTCTCCTCAACCACTCCCGCTCCACTCTCTCTCCCCTTTGGCCCCCTCCTCAGACTCTCCATCCAAAAACACTGTTTACCATCTCCTCAGGATGTAACTCAGAAAATATTCACACCATCACCCTTTGGTTAAAAAAACGTGAATATTAGTGGAAGAAATAAGAAACACCATAAAACCGGCAATGTGAAAACTACACAAGAAATAAAGTCCTACTGATGAAAGTTTGAGTATTAATACTTTTGTATCTTCATAAGATTCAGATATTCAGAATTTGATACAGGAGAATTAGGCTTCATAAAAATAATGCCCCCCCCCCCCAAAAAGGGCTATATGATAAGGTCCTTGGGCCTTTAAATCTCCCTCTGGAATGTTTTTTAAAATGTATATACTCATGTTCTACTACAATCGTCCAGTGATCACTTACTTTCCCATCATTATACAAATCATACGAAGAGGTCATTAGACTTCTAATTTCCTAGAGAATAGGCACTAAACTTTTCCATACGAGCCCCTGATGAAACCCCAGCATTGTATTTAGGCTTCACAATATCCCCATAAGGAGAGTTAAATACTCATTATGCTAATATACACACACACACACATACCCACACCCATGCCCCATACATTCAGTTCTTGAGTCCCTGAGAGGCTGAAGTGATAGTGCAAAGTCCATGTGGTGAGTCAAAGGTGGTCTTGACATTGTTTCTCTGGAACACTCTCCAGGGAAATGTGGGAACGGTAACACTATTAACAGCAGTAATGACAACAGCTAGAATTCACCAGGAACTTGTCACATGCTGAGCACTGTCCTGACAACTTCCCATGTCTTAACATGGTCAGTGCTCTAAACTGCCCCCAAGAAGTAGTTACATTTACTCCTAACTAGTGTTTCCATGTTACTAATGGAGGAATTGAGGCACAGAGATGCTAAGTAGCCCGCTCAGTGTCACCCAGCAGTAAGGGGTGGAGCCACAGGTCTGTGGAGGCATTGTGGAAAACTCAACGTGTGTTCTGTATTTATTCAGTCAAGGGCAAGATCCAATGGCTACTGCAAAATATGTAGAAAAACAGCTAACACATAACACAAATTGACCTTACAGCATGGAACTGCACACTAAATAGAAATCTGGTTTCTTCAGAAATCTTTTAGATGGAGGCTTGACAGGATTGGAATCAGGATGTTTTGTGGAAACAATGATCTGAGAGCCTCCTTAGAACAGCAGACAGCATGTCAGTCTCCTAGCCTGAAGGTCTTGGGTTTGTGCATCAGAGAAGGCAGCAAACCTCTGTCACCTCCACATGCTCCCGATGGAGAGAGAAACCTGCCAGTAGGGAAAATAAGACCGTTCGTTCCTCTGCTCTGGTAGTACCCAGACAAATTGTCCATGTCAATCAGAACTGAGGAATTATAAAAAAAAAAAAAAACACAAAAATGCAGATTCCATGATCCGCACTCAGTGAATCTCATTTAGTGTGGCTACAACGGTGCCCTAGAATCTTTGATTTTTCACTCTGCCTGGGAAACTCTCAGGAACTTTAATAAACTCCTTTGGTAGCGAGACTGTCTCCAATGTACTGACTCTTCCCAGGACAAACACACAGTTGGGAAGACCAACCTGAGAGCACAGGAGAGAGAACGTAAAGGACACAGCGTGAGAGTCAAACCAAGGGCAGGGCAGCGGATCTTCTGAGAAGACACCACCACCCCACTGGCCTGTCTCTCTGAGGCTTCAGTTTATCTCAGATCCATTCTCTTCATGGCCAGTGGATGGAGGTGGTGAGAGGAGATGACCTTTGAGATGCCACATGGCCTGGGCTTTTCTCGGGGGCCGTGGGACACAGACGATATGAGGTTATATGATCTATTCTCCCCACCTCCAGTCAGCCTCTGCTTCTCTCTTGCACCCTCACTCCCTCCATGCCACACAAGCCCAGAGCAACCAGAATTTAGGAAAAATGTCTTCCCTTCACCGATCAGACACCTGCCCCTGACCTGAGGAGATCTTCTCCCCTCTTCTCCTCTCAGCTGTCCTCCTCTGATCTGATCTGCCGTGCCGAAGCAGACAGCCTTCCCTAGTAGCTTAAAGCCCTCGCCTGGCCCGTGACTCTGGTAACGCAGCCTGGAGAGGGCTCGTTCTCTCTGAGAAGGACCCCAGACCCGGGAGCCAAGAGCCACGACGACCACAGAACCATCCTAAACACTGATGCCCACGGCCGTGATTGACCTTGGAAACGAAGCCTTACCTCACACCCCGTCTGTCCCTGAACCATTATCTTGTCACAGAAAGCAAGACAGACGAGGAAGGTGCCTGGAATCCTTCCTGGGGAGTCCTGTGTCCTACTCCATGCTGCCATGCTATTTCCCCAGACCAAACCCTGACGTGGACCATATCATTCCTATCCTTTTGATGAGAATAAGAGGTCTGGGGATACCTTCACAAAATCCTATTCTCGTGGTTGATAACCAGTATGTTATGTGGTTTACTACCACAATGGTGCACCTGGTAAGTAGGTGGAAGCTGACAGGAAGTTTCAGAGGGTAGGTCTGGGTGCTGAAATGATTGGGAGGAGCTACCGCCATCTGTGGGCTGAGGGTTACAGGGAGGCAAACACTTTTAAGCAGAGAGTTAAATAAAGTGGATTTTCCATGATTGTAATTTACCCGTGAATTAAGGGAAGCCTGAATGTTGCTTTCTCTGGAAACTTACAAAGAATCCTTGAGTGTTTTAGAGAACACATACTGAAGGCAATTCTCTTACTGGCCTTGAGCTTGATGCAACACACCAGTGTCACTTGGTAGCTGAGGTTGTACACGCCTACAGGAATGAGGGGAATCCAGCTGTACTGACTAGATGGATCTTCAGGATATGCTGTTAATGGATGGGAAAAATTACGTGGGAAATGCTCATAGTGTGATCTGCCATGGGTTGCTGAACAAAGCCAGATAAGCCCATTGTCTTTGAGGCACCGAGGTTTTGCTTCCACGTCTGTCTCCCTCACCAGACTTTTAACTCCTTCTCAGAAGGCTGGAAACACATCCCGTTCATCCTGGTGTCCTCAGGGCAGAGGACCTGAGACACGGTAGAAAGTCAGTCCACACTTGTGGAGCTGACGTAACGGGAGAAGGACTGGACCCAGTGTCTTAATGACGAGCGAGAAGGATGTCAGTCTGCAGAGGGAGGGAGGGGAATGCCACAGGTCTTAGGACCCAGGCAGCGCAGTGACACCAGCCTACACTGCAGTACTGATGTCAGTTACATCCCTTAGGGTTCCAGGACTCAGCCATTTAAATACAGGTGTCATTAACCATGAAGGTCTAACTTAGAAAGCCAGGAACCTTACGGCTTAGTTTTTTGTATGAACCTTTTGTAGCTGAGGCACCTGAGGCACCAATTCAGGCACAGCATACTCTGGTCACTAGTATGTGACCAGACGTACTCTGGTCACTAGTATCCCGACCAGGCTGAGGCTGCGTCGGGATATTCAGGGCTCACACACAAGAAGGGTAATTCCGAGGCATACATGTATCCCTAGAAACAAAGGGTTCACAACTGCTAGGTTGCCCCGAGCAGGACATACATCAGGCAGGCAGGACAGCTCCCTGGGGCCCCAGTGTGGCCTCCCACCCAGGGACCTGCCCCCCTAGGACTCCCTGTCCAGTTTGAATAATCCATCTGAGGCCTTAGTTTCAGAGGCACTGCCTGGAGGCAGCCCGTTCCAAGCAGTTCTGTCTGTCCGGGACCCCAGCGCATCCTCTTTCCGAGGGTGGCTGACACCTGGAGGTGCTCTGCATGCACCATCCAGGGGCTGGGGCCACTCCTGCGGTCCCACAGTCAGAGCTCCCTCAGGTGTGACTGGAGCCTCAGCAGACAGTTTGCATTCAAAGTGCTCACTGGATTGGGATTGACATATATACACTAATATGTATAAAATAGATAACTAATAAGAACCTGCTGTATAAAAAAATAAATAAAGTAAAATTCAAAAAGAAAAAAAAAAGTGCTCACAGCAGCTTGGAAGGCTGCATGGGGAGTATTCCTTTAGGAAACATAGAAAATTCCCAGGAACAGACAAGATCATTAATGCCCTCGCTCCCTCTCTACACTTCCCCCACCAGGTGCCAGGGGTGGTGTGTTCTCCATTGTTATACAATCACTGTGTACAATCCTGAAATCAAAACTTTACATTTCGGGGCTTCCCTGGTGGCGCAGTGGTTGGGAGTCCGCCTGCCGATGCAGGGGACGCGGGTTCGTGCCCCGCTCCGGGAGGATCCCACATGCCGCGGAGCGGCTGGGCCCATGGGCCATGGCCGCTGAGCCTGCGCGTCCGGAGCCTGTGCTCCGCAACGCGAGAGGCCACAACAGTGAGAGGCCTGCGTACCGCAAAAAAAACACAAAAACAAACAACAAAACTTACATTTCTTTAATTATCCCCTAATGTCCCCCTAATCTTTTGTATGGAAGGGCTGTAGGCAAGAGTACTTTCATAGCAAAACGTGTTTTATAATCTAACTGTAAAGACATTACGTTTAGCAACTGGCCAGGACAAAATCGTGAATTTTTAAAAATTTTCAAAATGGGTTGACACAGCCTCCTGTCCTTTTGTCTGTCTCACTGATCCCGTGAGGAGGCTGGAAAAGCTCATTCTCTTGCACTGAAGAGTCATATGCCTAACCGTCTCGTCTCAGTTGTCTCAAAGATCCAGATGCAACAGCCACAACGTACAAAGCCATTTTTAAAATTCCCCCTTTTCCCTCTCCCAGGGACGCTTTACTCAAACGCCTAGCAGTAAACTGACACTCACCAGGGTACCGCACAGCGGCCGGGGAGCTCGGGCGCGAGTGCTGGGAGGGGCTGCTGCTGCTGCTGCTGCTGCAGCAGCAGCAGCAGCCGCAGCCGCAGCCGCAGCCGCAGCCGCCGCCGCCGCCGCCGCCGCCGCCGCCGCCGCCAAGTTGAAGAAAAGCCTGCAGACCTTTTTCCCCTTCTTGCCTCTAGTTTATCTGAAGCTTTCTCCAGCCCAGAACCTGATTTTACTTGCTTTCTTCCGCTTGTAGGAGAGAGCAAGTCAAACTTTTAACATTTTTTGGCCTACCCAGAGTTCACCTTTTGTAAGGTTTGCATCCTTTCCCCCCAGGCCTGGAGGAAATAACAAACACCAAAGTCAGGAGCTGGCTGCACTCCCCACCCCCACCCCCCGCCACCCCACTCACATCAGGCAGCACAGCAGAAGCAGCCGAGGATGCAGTGCGCTAACTCTCCTGGATCTGGATCTTTTGTTTTCAAATTCTGTAAGTAACACCTATCACAACAGTCAGTGGCTCAGCTGCTGTTTCATAGCACGGGTGCATCCACAGTCAATGAGCACAAAAAGATCGTCATCCCTACTGCTTCATCCTCCCTTTACTCAAACAAGGCTTTCACCGTATTTCAGCGAGTCACAGTCTCGCTAGTGAATCCACAGCTGCCACCACTGTTTCAGATGCCCCAAGACCACCCTTGCTTTTGATGAATTCCTAGGAGGACCCCAAGGACCTAGCACATAGTCATCCTCATGGCTAAGATTTACTGCAGCAAAAGGATACAAAGCCAAATCATCCAGGGGGAGAGGTGCACTGGGCAACATCCGGAGGAAACCAGCGCAAGCTTCCAAGAGTCCTTTCCTAGTAGATAATCACGCAATTTGTCCCTCCGGCAACGGATCATGACAACGCGTGTGAAATGCTGTCCACCAGGGAAGCTCCTGAGAAACCCGGGGCCTAGCACATAACAAGATTTCAGGTTCCCAGGAGGAAAGCAGGTGTTTAGCATAAAACATACTGTTTGGACAGATGGAGGAGTAAACTACACTTCTGAAGGAGGCAACGGTGGGAAACCTCTTGAAATCCAAGTTCTCAGACGCGACGTGAGGGCCAACAAGCCAGCCCTTCTAAGGATTATAGTCTCAGGCCTGCTATGTTAACTCTATTCTGCACAGTACTCAACAGCAAAGCTTCAAAATACATGACCAAGTCAGAACTGGAAGAACTGAAACAAACAAATCTACAAGAACAGCTGGAGACTTCAACAACCTCAGTAATACACAGAACGGAGAGAAAGCAAATTAGAATGCATGGGTGAACCGAATGTTCTCACAGGTATAGAACCCTCCACATAACAATAGCCGAATATACCACATTCTTTTCAAGTGCATATGGAAGTTTCACCAAGGTAGACTATATCCTGGGTCATAAAACAAATATGACCAATTGCAAGATAACTGCAATCATACAAAGAATGTCGTCTGACCAAAAGAGAAAAGCCACCGATAAGTAAGCCAAAGTTAGGAGGAAAATCTCCAAACACAAGGAAATTAAATCACATACTTCTAAATAATCCATGGACCAAAGAGCAAGGATCAAGGAAAGTTACAAATTAATTTAAGCAACATGAAAATGAAAAAACAACCTACCAAAATCTGCAGGATGCAGGTACAGCAGTGCTTAGCCGTAAATGTACAGCATCAAATGCTTGTATTAGAAAGAATAAAGAACCCAAATCAATAATGAAAGCTTCCACCTTAAGAAACTAGAAAAAGAAAATCCAAATAAATTCAAAGCAAGCAAATAAGGGAAATAGAGATTGGAACAGTTATCAGAAAAAGAATAGAGTTAATCAACGAAACCCAAAGCTGGTTCTTTCAATAGGTCAATACAAATTCATAAACTTCTACCCAGACAGACAAAAAAAAAAAAGGCAAGATAACTAAAGACACAACTTACCAACATCAGGAATGAAATAGGTTACAGATCCCACAGAAATTAAAAGGATTCTATGAATAATTCTACATAATTACTTTTGGCAATTTAGGCGAAATGGAACAAACTATCAAAGCTCAGCCAAAAAGAAACAGATCATCTATTTTTAAAATTGAGTCTGTAGTTGAAAAACTTACAGAAAAGGAATCTCCAGGGCCAGATGGTACCCCTGGAAAATCCTGCCAAACATTTAAGAAGCAATGACAGCAATTCTACGCAATCTCTTCAAGGAAACAGAAGAGAGGGAACACTTGTTGAATTCTTTTTTCAGATTAGCATTACCCTGATACCAAAGTCAAACAAAGACAGTAGTAGCAAATCAAATTCAATATATAAAAAGAATAATACACCATGACCAAGTGAGGTTTATCCCCGAAATGCAAAGCTGGTGCAGCATTAAAACATCAATCAAGCCAGCATAGTAGCATACCAAAGATAAAGAACCACATGATCGTTATCTGTTGATGCAGAAAAAGTATCTGACAAAATTCAACAGTCGTTCATAATGAAAACATTCAGCTAACCAGGAGTAGAAGGGAGCTTTCTTAACCTGACACAGAGCATCTACAAAAATACCCGCCCCTCCATCCTACTTGATGGAGAGAGACTAAATGCTTTCTCCCTAAGATCAGGAACCAGGCCAGGAGGATAGCTATAAGTCAACATTGTACTGGAAGTCCTAGCCACTCCAGTAAGAAAAGAAAAAGAAACAAATGGTTTAGAGATTGGGAAGGAGGAA
Source organism: Delphinus delphis (assembly GCF_949987515.2). Lineage (NCBI taxonomy): Eukaryota > Metazoa > Chordata > Mammalia > Artiodactyla > Delphinidae > Delphinus > Delphinus delphis. Next base: position 82,707,575 of record NC_082704.1, read on the forward strand.
ATCAAACTGCTCCCATCCACCAATGACATGATTATCTACCTAGAAAATCCCATGAAATCTATTAACAAAAACTCCTATAACTAAGAAGTGAGTTTAACAAGGTCGCAGGATACAAGCTCAACACCAAAAAATCAGGCATATTTGCCTGTACTAGCAATGAACAATTAGGAAATTAAAAAAAAAAAGACTTGTGCATACCATTTATAATAGCTTCCCCCCAAAATCTAGCGAAACATAAGCAGGATCTGTATGCTCAAAACTACAAAATGCTGAGGAAAAGAAATATAAGAAGACCTAACAAAATGGAGACACATACTGCGTTCATCTGTTGAGAAATTCAATATAATTAGGATGTCAATAGTCCCCAAATAGATCCATCAATTCCATACAATTCCAATCACAAATCCAGGCAAGGATTTTTTTGTACATATAGACTAACTGATGATAAAATTTCTGGGGTAAGGCAAAGGAACTAGAATAGCCAAATAATTTTGAAAAACAAAGTTGGAGGACTAACACCAACGTCACAATTTACAATGCAGCTTCAACCAAGATATGTAAGCAACTAAGTGGCCATGGAGGGGATGAATGGATATAGAAACTGTGGTGACATATACAACGGAATATTATTCAGCCACAAAAACGAAGAAAATCCTGCCTTTTGCAACAACACGAATGGACCTGGAAGGCTTTATGCTAAGTGAAGTAAGTGAAAGAAAGACATACTGTATGTTCTACTTATATGTAGACTCTAAAAAAGTCAAACTCACAGAAATAGAGTTTAGAATGGCGGTTGCCAGGGGCTGGGGGAAATATTGGTCAAACGGTACAAACTTCCAGCTACAAGATGAATAAGTTATGGGGATCTAATGTACAGCATGCTGAGTATAAGGAACAAAACTGTATCGTATATTGAAAGCTAAGAGGGTAGATCTGAAATGTTATCACCACAATTTTTAAAAAGGTAATTCTGTGAGGGGATAGAGTGCTAACTAACCTTATTGTGGTAATCGTTTTGCCCTATCTACGTGTATCAAATCATCACACTGTGCACCTTAAACTTACATGCTATATGTCAATAATACCTCAGAGAAGCTGGAAAAGATAAAAGAGTCCCCAGCTTTTCTGGTGGGAGAGCCCTCCAGCTATATTCTGTGTCCCCCTGACATCTCCCCATCATTCCTTAACTTTCCCTTATTACTGACATGACAAGTTGAGCCAGGCTCATTAATCCTTTCTCTCCTCAGCCTGGGAACCCAGCATTTAGCGGAGAATGGTATTCAGAAGCTAGGATCTAGCGGTAGGTGTACTTATTGTCATTGGGATGTTGCTGTTTTCAGGAAGTTTGGAATATATGTGTGAACACAATCACACACACACACACACACACACACACACACATATATATATTTCTATATCAATCTATCCACATATGCACACATATCTATTGAAAACCAGGAGTTCTCACGGAGACCTTTAATTCCAGTAGAACTCCTCAGAAGTTGTTCCAGTTTACCTCCTTTCCATATTGGAAATTCCCTCTTCCAGAAGTGACAGACGTGGCTCCCACCATCCTTATATATTCACTGAGTTGACAAATCCCAATGCATATAAGCCATCCCTCCTCCACAAAGAGGTCCTCCCCACGTGCTATGCTGAACCATCCCCTGCCCTTGACTTCCACACCTCACTCAAGCCTGAATCCCTGAGCCAGTTAACCACCTCCCCACAGAACCCCCAGGGATATCCTCCTTACCACCTTGGGCTCTGACCTCCCAAATTGGGATGCCCCTACACGCATATACTTGCCTTGCCCGTCAACACCTAATGGCTTTAGGACTGAACTGCTCAGGCACAAAAGAGAAGGGAAGGGAAGGGAAAGAAAGGGTAGGGACAGGGGAAAAGTGAATATATCAGTTAATCAAGGTGAACTGGGCCAAATCCAAGCAATATGATGAAGCCAGTGGGTTTTTTCCTCACTGTCCTCCAGCTTCCCCTTCCTGCCTCTCTCCTTTGCCCCAGTTCCTTTCTCATTCTTAAGTCCTGCCCTCCATCAAGAGTAGCAATGTTATGAGGGGCATGATTCCCATTTTATAACTGATCTCCGCTGGCTGGCTGACATTCAGTGTGGACGGTGTCCTCCCTGCAGCTCTTACACTCAGGCCCTCTGTCTCTCATGATGGGCTAGAAAGTTTCACCCCTCTTCAGTAATTTCAGGTGTAAGCAGGAGAGAGGGTGCAGGGCACATCTTGGAGCCTCGGGTCCTTCATCTGTGAAATGGGGATGACCACAGATTGTGGGACAAACACAGAGAGCAGCACCAGACACCTTTCAATGAGTGCTACGTGCTGGACCCAGTGCATCACAGGACTCCTTGATATCCAGGAGCACGCCAAGTAGACTGCCCCGCCAGGACTGTGGCACCTGCTGTTCCTTCTGCCTGGAATGCTCTTCCTTCAGGTAATCCCACGGCGTGCTCCCTCACTTCCTCCAGGTCTCTGCTCATTCGTCATCCTTCAGGGAGACTTTCCCTGATTACCTTCAATAAAATAATAACATCATCTCCACATACCCTTTCCCCTGGTCCAGCCCTATCTTTCTTCATACGTAGCACCTGCCACCCTTGATTTACTTATTGACCAACTCTATGAAATGAGACTTTGTCAGTTTTGTCCTGTCACAAACTCCTCGAATAGTACTCACGTACATGGCAGGCGCTCAGAAAACATTTGCTGAACCATAGCTGGGAGCCGGGCCCTTTACACACACTGTTAACATGCACAGGTACCCTCCAAGGTGGGCACTGGCCCCATTTGACTGATTATGATACGTACTGAGACTCCAGGAGACAAGTGACACCCTCAACAACGCACCATCAGCACGTCGGGTTCCAGGCTTCGGAATCATACCTGCCGGGTTTCCAACTCCCTCAGTTCCTGGACAGAGACCTCACAGCCAAAATGGTAAGAGATTTTACTACTGACACACAGACCCCAAACAGCTCAGATACTTTACACCTTTAGACAAACCCCTTCCTAAAGCAGCTCAGAGACATCACACCTTGGGACCCAGAATCACAACAGTTCAAAGGCCTCACGCGCTGGGGTACAGACGTCTACATAAGGGTCTAACACCCAGTGACTCTAATGCCCAAAAGCTCAGAAAATGCACACCCAGGTCTACAAGGACACAAATCCCTACAGACTTTGTACCATGGCTCACAAAACCCACCCAGATAAAATATCCCATTCACCAAAAACTCCCCAAAATGCTCACAGACGCCAAATGTACTCAAACAGCATCTGGGATGTCAGACGTAGCGGTACACATCTCCAAACTGCACGACACACGTTACTTCCCAGGGAGAGACACCAAAAAAGTTTGGTGACCCCTCCTTGGCCTTAATTACATGAATCTGCGCGACTGACCCTGCGGTGCCACACGCTCCAGACTGAGTGAAGGCTAAACAAGACTGTAAGAGCTCGCGGAAAGACACCACCACCGTCACCCTGCACAGCCAGCGACTGCGCCGAACCTCGCCACCGACCCGGGCAGCTAATCAGCCCCTTACGGATAGTCAGTCTTGGAGTAGTCAAACTCGGAGAAAAATGTACACTCTGAAAATGCCCGCGTGCGCACACGCACACGCACACGCACACCTTTCACCCTGAGCGTCAACTCGGCGACCACTGTGCCTGTCGCAGAGAGACAGCCAATGGGAACTGGGCAGGCGAGGAGGGAGGGGCAGGAATAGCGGGATTTCCGGCGCCGCTTGACACCCCGGAAGAGTTTATTCCGGCTATCTCGCGGCGACCAATCGCCGCCCAGAACGCTTTCTCGATTTCGACCCCCCCGCCCCACACACACATACACGCATCCCGGAGCCAATCTCTTGCTCCGTTGCTCTCCCCACCTGGATGTGACCATGCAGAAACGAAGGGGTGACCCTGGAGTAGATAGAAAAGAAGGCTGCAGGCTGAGAACCCGTGTCCCCTCGGCCTCGAATGTGCCGGGAAGATGGAGCGGTTACAATGGGGATGGACCCAGCGGCGCCCTGAGTGCCTCCGCTGGGACCCGTGGTCGATGCCCGACGCGGTATAAGGGGACCCTCAGTGTTGTCAGAGAGCTCAATGGATTATTCCAGAACGGACGCCCCCTCCCGAATGGTTCCTTCCCGACTCGAAGGACTTCCCTCTACCCCTCAGTGGTACGTTCCACGACAGAACCGTTTCATTTCGCGCGCCCCTTGGTGGTGGGATCGGGGAACAGCGGATGTAGATGCCCGCGGACCATTGCTGGCCGGTGCCCAAAGGGAGGGAGGACAAAGTTAGGATGAAACCCTCGCAATTCTCTGGAGTCTTGGATTTGGGAAAAAGTCTTCCTACTTGAAAAGTTACCTCCATGCAGTGACACCACTGTAACAGGGAGCATTACAAGAAGTTTTCTCTGTGCTGGGCCTTGTGATTGCTTGTGCCTCCCTGGGTAATACAGGATAGGCCTAGTGGGGCAAGCCAGCCACAGTCTCCCAACGGGCAGGAGGGATAAAGCTCCAGACTGGGATCAGAAGGCCTGGTGAGGGGCAGGCCTCTGTCCTTGACTGTAATCGGTGGAAAGGACTACCGTGCCTTCGGTTCCGTTAGGAAAGGGGACATCTCTCAGGGGTCCCAAGGACACTGACTACATGAGAGAAAGACCATGGGCTCTGTCACCGTTCTGTTACCCCGTACATGTACCCTAGCGGAATCCTCGCCCTTTCTAGCTATGCCCGTCGGGACAGCCAGTTCTGGAGTGGGCCAACTCAGAGAAATGTACGTTCCGAAAACGCCAGCGCGCACACGAACACGCTCTCGCCCTGAACTCCAACTCGGCTACCGTCTTGCGCGGGGAGGGGGAGGGAATAGCGGGACTTCCGGCTCCGCTTTGCGCACCGGAAGAGCTTATTCCGGCCATCTCGCGGCGACCAATCAGCGCCCAGAACGCTTTCTGGCCCCCGCAATCCCGGAGCCAATCTCTCGCCCCGTTGCCATCCCCGCCTGAATGTGACCAGGTAGAAATGAAGGGGTGAACCGGACACCCCCAGGAGGTGATACCCCGGGGCGGTGGGGGAGGGGTGCTGTTTCTCACTTCAGTCCTGTGGTTATTCTGGTGGGTCTAATGTGAATGTGAAACTGTAGCATGCATCGCAGTCACCTGGAGGGCTTGTTAAAACACTGATTGCTACCCCCCATCCCCGAGTTTCTGATTCAGTGGGTCCTTGGTGGGGCCCGAGAATTTGCATTTCTAACCAGGCTCAGCGTCCCTCCTACACAACTAAGTGGTGGACTCTAGGATTCCTACCTCCCTCCACCACGTTATTTGTGAACTGTTCCTTCCCTTCCCTCCCTCCTTCCTTACCCCCCAACACATCCAAACGAACAGTCTTCATCGCCAGACCCTGAAGATCTTGAAGGGAGCAAAGGTCTAAGCATCCTGTTCACTGCAGCAGAGCGTCTGCCCCAAGAGTGATGTGAGGAGCCAGTAAACAAGCTTTGCTTCTCCTGCACCACTGATGGACAGCATCGTGGCAGCATGTATCAAAGTGAAAAATCCTTACAATGCTAGGTCGGTGAGGGCAGAGACTCTTTTTTTTTGTCTAGTACGGCCAGTCTCCCCAGTGCCCAGCACATAGTAGGTGCTCAGTGGATGATTGGTGAATGACTGAGTTTTGGCCCAGCAGCTCCACTTTAAAAATGTATAATCAACACACACATTCACAGAGTTGTGTGTAGAAGGAAGATAGTAGCAAACAATTGTGTAAAACCTCTTCATGTCCATTAAGAGTCGATGATGGTTGGGTTGTAAACAAACGGTGAGTGGTTCATGTTACACCATGGAGCACACACTGGCCATGGAACAGCATGAGGGGACCAGTGTGTACTGATCAGAGGGATCTTCTTCAGGACATGCTGTTAATATTAGGTGGGAGGGGAAGCAAATGGGAGATGCTCATAGTGGGGCCTGCTGTGTGTGTGTGTGTGTGTGTGTGTGTGTGTGTGTGTGTGTGGTTTAAATACAGAGAAATATTTTTTGAAAGGAGCAAGGAAGCACCTATAACTAGCCCCACTGGTAGGCCCAGGAAGCAGAGAATGTGGAGGAATGTGATGACCTGTGTAGTCCATGTACTGATGTACTAATGGAATCTTTCACAGCAGCCACTTATTCACGTATTATTTGAATAACTCTGTCTAAAGCAAAGTCATGTGGTGAAAACAATACCTGTACCACAGAGCATTTTTGTGTGAGGGCATCTGGAGGGTCTCCAGCAACAGGGTTCTCAAATTTACATGCCCCAGGGCCAGGCAGTTATTGTGCATTAGGGAGCGCAGCTCATGTGAGGGTAGGGAAGGGCAGCACATGGGTATGGTAAATGTTCCCTGCCAATCGGCTTCCGGTGTGGGTACGATAGAGAAGATGGGGCTGGTGCAGACCCCAGACCCTCACAACAACCTCCTCAGCATCATAAATAGTGGTAATTGTCAGGATATCAACAGTTGTTACATCTTTACACTGATGTAAACTCCTTGGGAGCATCCCTCAACCTCTTCATCACAGGACACACACACATGTCAGACGAGTAAGAGAACCGATCCTCTGAACACAGCATTCAAGGACTAATTAAGACTGACTTAGGAATTGGTTCTGCCCACGATGAATGAGCAGGTTTGGATTTATCCTCCCACTTTAAGTAACTAAAACTTTGGAAGTGACGGTCTTCAGATGCACTACAACAGGCATGCAGGATGCTGATACCTGAGAAAAGGGGGAAAATGAGGTGAGCACTACACTTTCCCCCAGCCTACTTCTGGAGAGGATTTCCAGGCATCAGTGCAGGGAGCGGGAACCCAGGCAGAGGCCAGCGTGTGGGTACGATAGAGAAGATGGGGCTGGCGCAGACCCCAGACCCTTACCCTTTCTGAGGGGGCATCCACAATGCTGCTATCGCCTACTATCTTTGTGCAGGAATGAGACCCCTGCATGGGCAGGGGTTGTGATTTTCCCAGAGAAGCCGGAAGTCTGGGTTCTTGTCATATTCTTCTTCTTTTTTTTAATGATAGAAATTAAATTCACAAAAATTGTGGTTCAGTCTATCTCTGTGTAAGTCATGTAGAACAATATGTCTGGGAGCAGGATTGAGTCTGAGCGCTCCTTTTTGGAGCCCTTTTAGAAGACAGCAGGAGCTCAGGAAATGGTTTGTGAAGTAATGAATGAGTGAATGAATGAACGAACAAATTCAGGAGTTAACATTAACATCCAGAAGGGTCCTTGTTCTCAGCCAGTGATGTTCCCTCTGATTCCCATACCGTCCTCTTTCTCCTCCGTTCCTAGGGTCCTCAGTCGACACTCCAATCCCCCGCGTCGGTAGGCATCATCACTGCCCTTCAACCCCTTCGTCCACTCGGTGTATCTTCCCAGTACTCACTGCCCACAGCAGCCCACTCTGATTCCTTCTTCTACTTTTCAGCCCCAGCAGAGCCCCATCTGGAATAGATCTCTCCACGGCCCAGCCCGAACACTGGCACTGGTTCTGGCATTTTCCTGAGTGTCGATCTCAGCTTGTCCTCTTCATATCAGCTGTGTGACTGGTTCATTCCCTTTCTCTCTCTGTTCCTCCATCTTCTCCACTGTGTAATAGTATCAATCCTCACAAGCTTTCACGAGGTGTAAGTGAGATGATCCCAATAAGAGTTTTCGCAGGACCTGGCACAGAATAAATGTGAGATAAATATTAGCCAGTATTATTAATGTTTTTGTCATTATTATTGTTTCCAGAGATGCTCTATTTTAACCATCAGTTAACTCCTTCTAACATCCTTGGGAGGTGGTTATTATTATTGATCACTATTTTACAGATGAATAAACTGATGTACTGTACATCAGCTCACTAACTTACTCAGGCTCACCAGAGGGGGAAACACCATACTCATACCCAGGTCTGTCTGGTCACAGAGCTCCTGCCCATTACCCCTGTCTGTGCCTTATTCCACATCAATGTCAGGGACAGCAGTAGCCACTGACATCAGAAACACAGTCAAAGCCAATCAAGACCGCATCTGCATAATCCCGGAAAGAAATGTGGTCCCCACCGCATGAATTGGAAAGACCAGATATTCGGAGTACTCTCAGTCTCAGTGACCACTCCTCTCTGTGCATGTCCTGTGGGCTGGAGAATCCATCCTGTGGGTCTTGTCCTCCAGAGACCTCTTAGTCACCTGCAGGATCATGTCCAAGGCTGAACCCACCTCTGCCTGCTGCTGGGCAAGGCATTCTGAGGCCCCACGTTCTAGGAATCCTCTGCCCCTTGCCCCAGCTGACCCTTCACAACCTCCTTCCTGGCACTCCCTCCTTTGCATGGCTGCAACAGGCCACATTCACCCCTGATTCTGCTAATAGAACAATGGGCAAGGAGACTGAGGTATCAAAGAGTTAGACAGCTTGCCCAGGGTCTCTCCACTAGTTCATGGCAAAGCCTGGCTTCACACACTGTGCTCTCTGACTCTGTCCTGACGTAAAACAACATTCTCTTCCGCCTCTAGTATAGCAGGTGCTCTTTAACTCATGCTCGGCTGCCACATGCTTTACACATGATGCCTTCTCATCATCATCAACAGTGGTAATTGTCAGGATAGCAACAGCAGTTACATCTTTACACTGACAGAACCTCAGGAGTTTCCCTCAACCTCTTCATCACAGCACGCACACACGTCATATGAGAAAGATAACTGATCCTCCGAACAGAGCATTCAAGGACTAATTAAGACTGAACTAAGAATTGGTTTGGGCCATGATGGAGTAACAGGGTCTGGATTTATCCTCCCACTTTAAATAACTAGAAAATTGGAAGTGACAGTTTTCGGATGTGGTACAACAGGCATGCAGGATGTTGATACCTGAGAGATGGGGAAAAATGTGGTGTGCACTACGATTTCTCCAAGTTTACTTCCTGGAGAGGCTTTCCCGGCTTCAGTTCAGGGAAAGGGAACGCAGACAGAGGCCAGCATTCTCCCAGAGCTGAGGAAACAGAGTTCAGCATTCCGGGAGGCCAAGGCAGCTAGAATTCCTAGAGCACAGGACCAGAGAAAAGGGAGCTGGATGGATGGGGGAGGACTGCAGAGAGAGAGAAAGAGAGAGAGAGCTTGGAGAGCTGCAGAGGGTTCCCTTGGGAGTCTCCTGCTGAATTCTGATCAGCATGTGTGTGTGAAGAAACTACCGAAGGCTGGGAAAAGAACCACCAAAAAGGAGTGGGTGGAACAACCCCAGAGCTCACAGAGGGATGGAAATAGCTCATATTCTCGCCTACCAGAGGGAAGAAAACTCTCATATTATGCAGATATCTTGTAGATTACTTAGCAAGATTTTACCTCAGTAGTGGGGCAAATTAGCCCTAAATTAGTGACTGCTCTTGTCCCATCTAACAGTGCTTGAAAGCACGCCTGAAAAGGGTAAAGTTGTTTCTATTAAAATAGGAAGTAGCTGTGGAAAGATAGCTGGAAAATCACAAGTTATTTGTAAATTAAACAACACTTCAAATTAATACAAGGATCAAAGGAGAAATAGAAAATACACCATATCAAAATTTATGAGGTGATGCCAAAGCTTCATGGGGGAAATTTATAGCATTAAATGTTTGTATTAGAAGAGGTAAAAGGCCAATGATCATTCAAAGATCAATAATCTTCCTTAAGAAACTAGAAAAATAAAATCAAATTTAACCCAAAACCAGCAGAAGAAAAGGATAGCAAACATATGAGCAGGAATCAATTAAATAGAATCCAGAAAGTCAGTACCAAAGAAATAAATGAAACCAATGGTTGATACTTTGAATAGATTAATAAAATAAGAAATCTTTAGCCAGATTGATTAAAAGAGTAAAAGAAGGAGTGACACAAATTACCAATTTCAGTAATGCCATAGGGCAGGGGTCCCCAACCTCTGGGCCACAGAAGTGTACCGAACAGCAGGAGGTGAGCAGGCGAGCGAGCGAACAAAGCTTCATCTGCCGCTCCCCATCGCTCCCCATTACTCTTGTTACCGCCTGAACCATCACTCGCATTACTGCCTGATCTATCACTTGCATTACTGCCTGAACCATCCTTCCCCCCCCCTCATCCGTGGAAAAATTGTCTTCCACAAAACCAGTCCCTGGTGCCAAAAAGTTGGGGACCACTGCCATAGGGGACATCAATACAGAGCTTTCAGATATTAAATGCACAAAAAGGGAAGATTTTAAAAATATTCAAAATTTGTTGAGATTATATCTAACGTTAAGTGGTCTCACTACACACACACAACCTAACAAAAAACAAAAATAAAGGGACACAAGGAAATTTTAGGAGGTGTTGAATATGTCTGTTACCTTGATAGTGGTGATGGTATTATCAGTGTTTGCATATGTCCAAACTCATCAAATTGTGTACATTAAATATAAACAATTTGTTGTATATCAATTATACCTCGATAAAGCTGTTTAAAAAAGGACAGCAGAAAAAACGTTATCTAAAAAAGTTTGATACTTAAATAAAATGAGAACATTCCTTGAAAAATGCTGAGTAGCAAAGGCCACTCAAAAAGAAATAAAAATGAATAACACTATATCTATTAAGGAATTTAATTACTTTGCCTAATTTTATGAGGCCATTGTTACCCTGATACCAAACCAGACAAAGACAACACAAGAAAAGAAAACCATAGACCAATATTTTTATGAATATAGACACAAAAATCCTTAATAAAATACTAGCAAACAAAATTATACAGCATGAGCAAGTGGGTTTTATTCCAGAAATGCAACATTGATTTAATATTAATACTCAGTTAAGTTAAATATACCACATCAATAGAGTAAAGGACAAAAACCACATTATCATCTCAATAGCTGCATAAAAAGCATTGGGCAAAATTCAGCATCCCTTCATGATAAAAACACTCAAACTAGAAATAGAAAGAAACATCTTTAACCTGATATAAGACATCTACAAAAAACCCACAGCTAACACTGTACTTAATGGTGAAAGACAGAAATGCTTCCCCCTAAAATCAGGAACAATGCAAGGATGTCATCTCTCACCACTTCTATTCTACATTTTTCTGGAGGTTCTGGACAGGACTATTAGGCAAGGGAAAGAAATAAAATGAATCTACATTGGAAAAGAAGTAAAACTTTTCTATTTGCAGATGACATAATCCTGTGTGTAGAAAATCATAAAGAACACCACCCCCCGCACAAAACTATTAGACCTAATACAGGGGCTCAACAAGGTTACAATACAAGATCATATACAAAAATCAATTGTATTTCTACATACTTACAATGAATAATTCAAAAATGAAATTAAGAAAACAGTTCCATTTACAATAGCATCAAAAGGATAATATACTTAGGAATAAATTTAACAAATGGCATACAAGACTTGTACACTGAAAACTACACAAAACTTTGTTGAGTGAAATTAAAGAAGCTCTAAATAAGTGGAAAGGCACCTCACATTCACGGATTGGAAGACTTAGTGTTAAGATGGCAATACTCCCCTAGTGACCTACTGATTCAACAAAATCCCTATCAAAATTTGAACTGCTCTTTCCCCCCAGAAATTAACAATCTGATCCTAGAATTCTAACAATAACAAATAAAAGCGTGCCAGAATGGACGAAACAGTCGTGAAAAAGAACAAAGTTCAAATACTTACACTTCCCAATTTCAAATCCCACTACAAAGCTACTATAATCAAGACAGTATTGTACTGACATAAGGATGGTATATAGACAGATAATGGAATAGAATGGAGAGTCCAGAAACAAACCCATATCTCTGTGGTCAATTGATTATTGTCAGTGGTGCCAAGGCCATTCAATGGCAAAGAATAATGTTTCAACAAATGGTCTTGGGATAACTGGATGTTCACATGCAAAAGAATGAATTTAGACCTATACCTCCCACTGTATACAACAATTAACTAAAAATTGCTCAAAAACCTAAATGTAAGAGCTAAAACTATAAAACACTCAGAAGAAAACATAGATGTAAATGTTAATAATCTTGGATTAGGCAATGATTTCCTAGGTATGATACAAAAAGCACGAGCAAGAGAAGAAACAAAAATAGGTAATTTGGAATCATCAAAATTAAAACTTTTATCCTTTAAAGGACACTATCAAGAAAGTGAAAAGACAATCCATAGTATGGGAGAAGATGTTTGCAAATCATATACGTTATAAGGGACTTATATCCAGAATATACAAAGAAATCTTACAACTCAATACAAAAGACAAACCACACAATTAAAAAATGGGCAAAGGATTTGAATAGAAATTTCTCCACAGAAGATATACAAATAGCCCATGAGCACATGAGAAGGTGCTCAACATCACTAGCTTCAGGAAAACAAAAATCAAAGTCACAATGAGATACCACTTCACACGCACTGGGATAGCTACAATAAAACAGACAGCTAATAGCAAGTGTGGAGAAATTGGAAGCCTCATACAGTGCTGGTTGGAGTGTAAAATTGTACAGCTGCTTGGGAAACAATATGGCAGGTCCTCAAAAGTTAAATATAGAGTTACCATATGACCCAGCAATTCCTCTCCTAGGTATATACCACAAAGAAATAAAAACTTATGCATACTCAAAAAAACTTGTATATGATGTTCATAGTAGCATTATTCATAATTGCCAAAAAGTACAAACAATAGAAATATCCACGAACTGACAATTGGATAAATAAATATGGTACATTTTTACAATGGAATGTTACTCAAAAATAATAAGAAATGAAGTACATCATGGATGAGTCTTAAAAACATTTTGTTAAATCACAAGAAGCCAGTCGCAAAGAACAATATATTGTATGATTCCATTTATGTGAAATGCTCAGAACAGGCAGACAGAGAGAAAGTACATTGGTAGATGCCTAGGGTTAGGGTTTCTCGTTGGGGTGATTAAAGTGTTCTTAAATGTTCTTAAGTTGTGGTGAGGGTTGCACAATTTTGTGAACATACTAGATATCACTGACTTGTTCACATTAAAGGAGTACTTTGTGTGATATGTGAATTATATTCCAATAAAGCTGTTAAAATTGATGCAAGTAAATAAATTAATTAAATAACACTTCAGTCCATGTCAGATATTCCAATAATCCCAAAGCTTCTCTGGAAATGACTGAGTCCTGCAAATGCTGGCATGTCATGTGGTGGATGATAACTGTATTACTTGTTGTGTGATAACAAAGGAAAGCAAGTCAAAGTTCTATTCCTGCAACAACTTGCAGCTCAGTACAAGAGGTTGTCTAACACTTGGTACACACAAGTTATAAATTAGTGACTTCACAGATATCTCCTCCGTACTGACACAAGGATTGAGGGAGTGTTCTTCCAGTCAGGAGCATAAAGACTATTCAACTCAATAAATATTCAGTAAGCTCACAATGTTTCAGGCAGTATCTTGAATCAGCATCCCACATTGTATGTTCCAGCCAATCTGAACCTCTTTCTGTTCATCACATTCCCCATGCTGTCTCTGATTTCCACAACCTCATACATGCTGTTGTAAACAACCTCATACATCCTCTGTCAGGGATGGTTCCCTCCATCTTCATCTGGCCAATTCCTGCTTACCTTCAGCTTTCAGATTACACTTATCTTTCTCTAGGGGGCTTTATCTGTCCCTCTGAAATTAGGTTATTTCCTGCTATGTGCAGACAAATCCATATAATTATCTTCTTTCTGATAGAAAACACTTATCCCAGTTCCTTGTCAGTGCTTGTTTTATCGAATGTCTCCCAACAGACTAGGAGTCCTTGAGGGTAGAGATTGTACATGTCTTTTCCTCCCTTGAACCCCAGAACCTAACATAATCTGGGAGACACGGTGTTACATATTCATTGCTTACACAGCATCCAGGCTTCAGAAGGCACTGATATACCTCATCTTAAAAAAAGATTGGAAGGAAATATACCAAAATATTGAATAATCCCTAGATCATGGGGTTATAAGTGATTTTAATTTTCTTATTTATCCTTTTGTTTTCAAATTATCCATAAAAAACAAGTCTAGTTTTTATAATGAGAAATAAAAGAAATCAAATTTATTAACTGAACTCTTCCATTCAGATTTAACCTTTGTTGGATGAACAGGAATTTGATGTATGATTTCATATTTGATTATTTCCCCATTCTAACATCTGATATTGAACTACAACAATGAATATTGTTGGGGGGGGAGTGTGATAGCTACAGGTTTTTTTTAAATTGTGGTAAAATATGCATAACATAAGATATACTATTTTAACCATTTTTAAGTACACAGTTTAGTGACATTAAGTACATTTGCACTGATGTGCAACCATCACCACCACTCATCTCCAGAACATTATTCATCCTTCCTAATTGAATCTCTCTACCCAATCAACTCCCCACCCCCCTACCCCCATCCCTGGCAGCCACCATTCCCTGCTGTCCTTCTTTTTTTTAAAAAAAATATATTATTTTATTTATTTTTATACAGCAGGTTCTTATTAGTCATCAATTTTATACACATCAGTGTATACATGGGAATCCCAATCACCCAATTCAGCACACCATCATCCCCACCTCCCCACGGTTTTTCCCCCTTTGGTGTCCATACGTTTGTTCTCTACATCTGTGTTTCAACTTCTGCCCTGCAAACCGGTTCATCTGTACCATATTTCTAGGTTCTGCATACATGCGTTAATATACGATATTTGTTTTGCTTTTTCTGACTTACTTCACTCTGTATGACAGTCTCTAGATCCATCCACGTCTCAACAAATGACTCAAATTCATTCCTTTTTATGGCTGAATAATATTCCATTGTATATACGTACCACAACTTCTTTATCCATTCGTCTGTCGATGGGCATTTAGGTTGCTTCCATGACCTGGCTAGTGTAAATAGTGCTGCAATGAACATTGAGGTGCATGTGTCTTTTTAAATTATGGTTTTCTCAGGGTATATTCCCAGTAGTGGGATTGCTGGATCATATGGTAATTCTATTTTTAGTTTTTTAAGGAACTTCCATACTGTTCTCCATAGTGGCTGTATCAATTTACATTCCCACCAACAGTGCAAGAGGGTTCCCTTTTCTTCACACCCTCTCCAGTATTTGTTGTTTGTAGATTTTCTGACGATGCCCATTCTAACTGGTGTGAGGTGATACCTCATTGTAGTTTTGATTTGCATTTCTCTAATAATTAGTGACATTGAGCAGCTTTTCATGTGCTTCTTGGCCATCTGTATGTCTTCTTTGGATAAATGTCTATTTAGGTCTTCTGCCCATTTTTGGATTGGGTTGTTTGTTTCTTTAGTATTGAGGTGCATGAGCTGTTTATATATTTTGGAGATTAATCCTTTGTCCATTGATTCATTTGCAAATATTTTCTCCCATTCTGAAGGTTGTCTTTTCATGTTGTTTATGGTTTCCTTTGCTGCACAAAAGCTTTTAAGTTTCATTAGGTCCCATTGGTTTATTTTTGTTTTTATTTCCATTACTCTAGGAGGTGGATCAAAAAAGATCTTGCTGTGATTTATGTCAAAAGGTGTTCTTCTTATGTTTTTCTCTAAGAGTTTTATAGTGTCCACTCTTAAATTTAGGTCTCAAATCCATTTTGAGTTTATTTTTGTGTATGGTGTTAGGGAGTGTTCTAATTTCATTTTTTTACATGTAGCTGTCCAGTTTTCCCAGCACTACTTATTGAAGAGACTGTCGTTTCTCCATTGTATATCCTTGCCTCCTTTGTCATTGATTAGTTGACCATAGGTGTGTGGGTTTATCTCTGGGCTTTCTATCTTGTGGCATTGATCTATGTTTTTGTTTTTGTGCCAGTACCATATTGTCTTGATTACTGTAGCATTGTAGTATAGTCTGAAGTCAGGGAGTCTGATTCCTCTAGCTCCGTTTTTCTTTCTCAAGATTGCTTTGGTTATTCGGGGTCTTTTTTGTCTCCATATAAATTTTAAGATCTTTTTTCTAGTTCCATAAAAAATGCCATTGGTAATTTGATAGGGATTGCAATGAATCTGTGGATTGCTTTGGGTAGTATAGTCATTTTCACAATGTTGATTCTTCCAATCCAAGAACATGGTATATCTCTCCAACTGTTGGTATCATCTTTAATTTCTTTCATCAGTGTCTTATAGTTTTCTGCATACAGGTCTTTCGTCTCCCTAGGTAAGTTTATTCCTAGGTATTTTAATTTTGTATCCTGCAACTTTACCAAATTCATTGATTAGCTCTAGTCGTTTTCTGGTGGCATTTTTAGAATTCTCTATGTATAGTATCATGTCATCTGCAAACAGTGACAGTTTTACTTCTTGTTTTCCAATTTGGATTCCTTTTATTTCTTTTTCTTCTCTGATTGCCATGGCTAGGAGTTCCAGAACCATGTTGAATAATAGTGGTGAGAGTGGACATCCTTGCCTTGTTCCTGATCTTAGAGGAAATGCTTTCAGTTTTTCACCATTGAGAATGATGTTTACTGTGGGTTTGTCATAGATGGCCTTTATTATGTTGAGGTACGTTCCCTCTATGCCCACTTTCTGGAGAGTTTTTATCATAAATGAGTGTTGAATTTTGTCAAAAGCTTCTTCTGCATCTATTGAGATGATCATATGGTTTTTCTTCTTCAATTTGTTAATATGGTGTATCACATGGATTGATTTGCATATACTGAAGAATCCTCGCATCCCTGGGATAAATCGCACTTGATCATGGTGTATGATCCTTTTAATGTGTTGTTGGATTTTGTTTGCTAGTATTTTGTTGAGGATTTTGGCATCTATATTCATCAGTGATATTGGTCTGTAATTCTCTTCTTTTGTAGTATCTTTGTCTGGTTTTGGTACCAGGGTGATGGTGGCCTCATAGAATGAGTTTGGGAGTGTTCCTTCCTCTGCAAATTTTTGGAACAGTTTGAGAAGTATGGGTGTTAGCTCTTCTCTAAATGTTTGGTAGAATTCAACTGTGAAGCCATCTGGTCCTGGACTTTTGTTTGTTGGAAAAATTTTAATCAGAGTTTCAATTTCATTACTTCGATTGATCTGTTCATATTTTCTACTTCTTCCTGGTTCAGTCTTGGAAGGTTATACCTTTCTAAGAATTTGTCCATTTCTTCCAGGTTGTCCAATTTATTGGCATAGAGTTGCTTGTAGTAGTCTCTTAGCATGCCTTGTATTTCTGCGGTCTCTGTTGTAACTTCTCCTTTTTCATTTCTAACTTTATTGATTTGAGTCCTCTCTGTCTTTTTCTTGATGAGTCTGGCTAATGGTTTATCAATTTTGTTTATCTTCTCAAAGAACCAGCTTTTACTTTTATTGATCTTTGCTATTGTTTTCTTTCTTTCTATTTCATTTATTTCTGCTCTGATCTTTATGATTTCTTTCCTTCTGCTAACTTTGGGTTTTGTTTGTTCTTCTTTCTCTGGTTCCTTCAGGTGTAAGGTTAGATTGTTTATTTGAGATTTTTCTTGTTTCTTGAGGTAGGCTTGTATAGCTATAAACTTCCGACTTAGAACTGCTTTTGCTGCATCCCATAGGCTTTGGGTCGTTGTGTTTTCATTGTCATTTGTCTCTAGGTATTTTTTGATTTCCTCTTTGATTTCTTCAGTGATCTCTTGGTTATTTAGTAACGTAGTGTTTAGCCTCCATGTGTTTGTGTTTTTTACGTTTTTTCCCCTGTAATTCATTTCTAATCTCATAGCATTGTGGCCGGTAAAGATGCTTGATATGATTTCCATTTTCTTAAATTTACTGAGGCTTGATTTGTGACCCAAGATGTGATCTATCCTGGAGAATGTTCCGTGCGCACTTGAGAAGAAAGTGTAATCTGCTGTTTTTGGATGGAATGTCCCATAAATATCAATTAAATCTATCTGGTCTATTGTGTCATTTAAAGCTTCTGTTTCCTTATTTATCTTCTGTTTGGATGATCTGTCCATTGGTGTATATGGGGTGTTATAGTCCCCCACTATTACTGTGTTACTGTTGATTTTCTCTTTTAGAGCTGTTAGCAGTTGCCTTATGTATTGAGGTGCTCCTATGTTGGGTGCATATATATTTATAATTGTTATATCTTCTTCTTGGATTGATCCCTTGATCATTATGTAGTGTCCTTCCTTGTCTCTTGTAACATTCTTTATTTTAAAGTCTATTTTATCTGATATAAGTATAGCTACTCCAGCTTTCTTTTGATTTTCATTTGCATGGAATATCTTTTTCCATCCCCTCACTTTCAGTCTGTATGTGTCCCTAGGTCTGAAGTGAGTCTCTTGTAGACAGCATATAGATGGGTCTTGTTTTCATATCCATTCAGCAAGCCCCTGTCTTTTGGTTGGAGCATTTAATCCATTCACGTTTAAGGTAATTATCAATATGTATGTTCCTATGACCATTTTCTTATTGTTTTGGGCTTTTTTTTGGAGGTCCTTTTCTTCTCTTGTGTTTCCCACTTAGAGAAGTTCCTTTAGCATAGTTTGTAGAGCTGGCTTGGTGGTGCTGAATTCTCTTAGCTTTTGCTTGTCTGTAAAGCTTTTGATTTCTCCTTTGAATCTGAATGAGATCCTTGCCAGGTACAGTAATCTTGGTTGAAGATTCTTCCCTTTCATCACTTTAAGTATATTATGCCACTCCCTTCTGGCTTGTAGAGTTTCTGCTGAGAAATCAGCTGTTAGCCTGATGGGAGTTCCCTTGTATGTTATTTGTCATTTTTCCATTGTTACTTTTAATAATTTTTCTTTGTCTTTAATTTTTGCCAGTTTGATTACTATGTGTCTTGGCATGTTTCTCCTTGGGTTTATCCTGTATGGGACTCACTGTTCTTCCTGGACTTGGGTGGCTATTTCCTTTCCCATGTTAGGGAAGTTTTCAAGTATAATCTCTTCAAATATTTTCTCTGGTTCTTTGTCTCTCTCTTCTCCTTCTGGGACCCTTATAATATGAATGTTGTTGTGTTCAATGTTGTCCCAGAGGTCTCTTAGTCTGTCTTCATTTCTTTTCATTCTTTTTTCTTTATTCTGTTCCACAGCAGTGAATTCCACCATTCTGTCTTCCAGGTCACTTATCTGTTCTTCTGCCTCAGTTATTCTGCTATTGATTCCTTCTAGTGTAGTTTTCATTTCAGTTATTGTATTGTTCATCTCTGTTTTTTTGTTCTTTAATTCTTCTAGATCTTTGTTAAACATTTCTTGCATCTTTTTGATCTTTGCCTCCATTCTTTTTCTGAGGTCCTGGATCATCTTCACTATCATTATTCTGAATTATTTTCTGGAAGGTTGCCTATCTCCACTTCATTTCGTTGTTTTTCTGGGGTTTTATCTTGTTCCTTCATCTGGTACATAGCCCTATGCCTTTTCATCTTGTCTATCTTTCTGTGAATGTGGTTTTTGTTCCACAGGCTGCAGGATTGTAGCTCTTCTTGCTTCTGCTGTCTGCCCTCTGGTGGATGAGGCTATCTAAGAGGCTTGTGTATGTTTCCTGATGGGAGGGACTGGTGATGGGTAGAGCTGACTGTTGCTCTGGTGGGCAGAGCTCAGTAAAACTTTATTCTGCTTGACTGTTGATGGGTGGGGCTGGGTTCCCTCCCTGTTGCTTGTTTGGCCTGAGGCAACCCAACACTGTAGCCTACCTGGGCTCTTTGTTGGGGCTAATGACAGACTCTGGGAGGGCTCACGCCAAGGAGTACTTCCCAGAACTTCTGCTGCCAGTGTCCTTGTCCCCACGGTGAGCCACAGACACACCCCCGCCTCTGCAAGAGACCCTCCAACACTAGCATGTAGGTCTGGTTCAGTGTCCCCTGGGGTCACTGCTCCTTCCTCTGGGTCCCGATGTGCACGCTACTTTGTGTGTGCCCTCCAAGAGTGGAGTCTCTGTTTCCTCCCGTCCTGTCAAAGTCCTGCAATCAATACCCACTAGGCTTCAAACTCTGTTTCTCTAGGAATTCCTCCTCCAGTTGCCGGTTGGGAAGCCTGACGTGGGGCTCAGAACCTTCACTCCAGTGGGTGGACTTCTGTGGTTAAGTGTTCTCCAGTCTGTGAGTCAACCACCCAGCAGTTATGGGATTTGCTTTGACTGTGATTGCACCCCTCCTACCATCTCATTGTGGCTTCTCCTTTGTCTTTGGATTTGGTATATCTTTTTTGGTGAGTTCCAGTGTCTTCCTGTCGATGATTGTCCAGCAGCTCTTTGTGATTCTGGTGTTCTCGCAAGAGGGAGTGAGAGTACGTCCTTCTAGTCCACCATCTTGTTTACAATTTTGATATTTTTAATAGGTGGAACATGTTAGACTTTCATTATAAAATCGACATTTATTCAATATTTTGATATATTCAAAATATCAACATTTATTCAGGTTCAGAATGAGCTAAGTGGAAATGCAATCTGAGATGCAATCTGGGTGTCTTGGGGAAAGGTTTCTTTGCTCAGAATAGGATACACAGAGCAAGGATCAAACTTTTGTTTTCCATTGAAGGTTGATGTGTCTGGATATGGTGCCTGGAACTGTGGCTACAATTTTGGTACCAAAAGGGAATCTGGGCCTAGGAGAAGCCCATCCAGAGACGATAGACACTCAGAAAAATGAAATTTGTTACTTTATGGCATCACTGAGATACTAAATTGACCATTCCTGAAACCACTCTGCCCATGGATTTTTGTTATAAGAGATAATTTTCATCATAAGTTAAACCAATTTAGTCATGTTTTCTG
Organism: Delphinus delphis; assembly: GCF_949987515.2. Lineage (NCBI taxonomy): Eukaryota > Metazoa > Chordata > Mammalia > Artiodactyla > Delphinidae > Delphinus > Delphinus delphis. The sequence goes on from NC_082704.1 coordinate 82,728,326, forward strand.
CCATCTCAAGACTGTATCTTAACTAAGTTATCCTAGCTCTATCTAGCGGTTCATTCCTGATCCCTCTTTGTCACCAGAGAGACAAGGATGAGTCCTCTGCTGGCTCCTGGGGACACTCTCAGGGACTTTGACAAACTTCATCCATCCCCTTGGACTCCCCTTAAACCTACCCAGACTGTGCCAGTTCCTACAATGTCCACGTAGAGCCTGGGACCCCGCCTTTGGTACACTTGGCTACAGAACAAACTATGAGGGTTAGCTCCATATCTTTACAACATATAATTTTATCTCCCCTTACACGACTCACCTGAGGATAAATGAAGTGTGTGCCCTGGGCATGTAAACAAAAAGAACAACATAGAGATGGTACTCATTCCCTCCAACCCAGCACTCTGGTCATGCATTGATAAACTGGCTCTGGTGGGTGTGTGGGAGGGTTGCACTTGTCTGTAGCACTTGCTGGCTAATTTCTGTGGTGAATACTCCTGCCATTGCTGATTTCAAGCAGCTGACAATCTAACAACTGGTTTCCAAATCCATGGATGTTTAGGGATCAGCATGTATGATTCTTGTGTGATCTGGCTCCAGCACACTGCTGAGTGCAGTGAAAGTAAACGAGATTTTCGAGAGTCCTGGCACCCTTCCCCTCCTCACTGATGTGTGTTTCATGGGCCCAGGGTTAATGACACCTCTTGGACCATAACCCGGCTGTTTGCATCTCATAGTTCCCATGCTGGGGGGGAGGAGGAGGAATAGGGTTGGGCCTCAGGGCCCCGTCCTCATGGAATGTATGGAAAATTAGGTGGTATAATCAAGTCTCTGACCTGGTCTCAAAACGTGTCTATGCCTCTGACCTCCTACCTCTCAAGTATACACCATGAAACCCAGGCAGCCAGAGCCACAGCGGCTTGCTTAAGGTCACACACATAGTAAGTGATGGAGCTGGGATTCTACTTCAGATATGCCTTTCCCCAAAGCCAGAGTCAGTGCAGCCACGTCTGTGCTAGGAGGCCTTTCCTAGGAAACAGGTACAATAAGTAAGAACATTGTACCACCTGGCTCTGGAGACCGGGACAAAGGCACGTTTGATCAATGACATACTCACTCTCTAAAGTCTGAAGTGCAGGAAACCTTCAGCTCTGGTTCCTTTCTTTAACAAGGGGGAAATATTATCCACAGAGCAAGATTGTTGTATAAAGGCTGAGACCTACTTTACTTCCATTCTGATGCCATCCATTGGAACATAATACTAAGCATTAGTAAGTAAGTGAATAAATAATATTGGAGAGGATGAGGGGTAACAGTTTCCTTCATATACTCCTGGTGGCACTGGGAGGCAGCTAGGAGCATGCATCAAGATTTAAATGTAAACCATGTAGGATCGGCACATTTTATTTTTAAAATGTCTTCTGATCAAATGATTGGACAGATGTACAATGATTTCTGAAGATATTTACTGTAGCTATATGTAAAAAGGTGGAAAACTGGAAATAAATATACATCCATAAATATTTGATTGAATAAAATTGTCTAATTCCATGTATGGGGTAATATGCATTTAAAACTCTAAGTATGCCTTGAAATCTTCAGGTTACACTCACTAAGAAAAACTTGGCCTATGTAGAGAAAGTGTTAACATCACAGAAAGCATAATCCACTGCCCCTAGTATTTTTTCTGGGTTAGGTATTGTACACATGCTTTTTGTGTCAGTCCAGACCCATCAAGGAGCTGATGCTAAAGCAGAATTCAAAGTGCAAGAAATTTACTAGGGGAAGCAACTGTGAGAGAAAGTGAGACTTCAGGGGAAGTTGGGAGAGCCATCGGATTCTGATTCTGGTGTGAACCCCAGTGAAGGAGAGAGAAGGAAGAAAAGCTGGGTGGAAGCATCTTAGACTGTGCAGCACTTTTAAGGAGAGTTTTCAAGGTCATTGGGGAGTCCGTGAGTCAATGTTGGCCGTCAACTTCTGCTTCTAGCCGAAATGGCATAACTAGTGGTAATTTCCCACTTGTAACAACCAAAAGACAGATCACATAAATGAAACAATGGTTGACAAATCATTGTACATCAGGCAATGTGAAGGACAGTGATACCTGAGAGAGAAGAAACAAAAGAGGCATGAGCAATGACTGCCCCAGATTACTGCCTAGAGTTTCCAGTCTGCTGTAGTGCATCGTGGGGAACCCAGCTGGAGCCAATGGATTCCCTGAGTTAGAAGACAGAGCTGAGGTCTGAGGAGATCAAGGCAACTAGAGTTCAACAGGTGCCAGAGAGGAGAAACCTACAAAGTGAGTGAAGCCCAGGGATCACGCATGTGAGGCCAGGGAAAGTACCATCTGAAAGGCGTAGAGAGAACACTGCTTAGTGCTTGGACTTGGGTGGTCATAGTGCTGGTGTAGTCAGCCAGACTTGAAAACCTCAGGATTCATGGGACATTGGGTTAGGACTCAGAAGGGTCTTTACTCAGTAGTGGGAGTAATTAGCCCTACTCTGAGCACTGTTCCAGTTCCACCTAACAAAATAATATTAAAGATAAAGAAATGGATAATTGAACCAACCAACCAACAGACAAGCATATAAGTAAGTGAATAAGTAAATAATATTGGAGAAGATGAGGGATAATGCTTACTTTCATACACTGCTGCTGTAAGCTGGAAGCCAGGCTAAGAATATGCCTCAAGATTTAAATGTAAAATCTATAGGATCTGTAGGACCTTAGAAGGGTCTCCATCAACACCTGGATGTGAGGTAACTTCCTGAGGCCAGAGAAAATCATGTCAAAGATTAGAGGAGACAATACCTAGTGCTTGCACAGGTATGAGAATAGTTCCCCAATAGCCAGGCTGGAAAACCTCAGGATTCACGGGCTGTTGGGTAGAGAACTCAGAAGGATCTTTTCTTGGTCATGGAGAATAATTAGCCATCGACTGACCACTGCTCCAGTCCTACCAAAGAAATCATAAAAGGAAGACCCAAAAGGATCAAACTGTTTCCAAGCAATTTAATTGCATACGAGAAAAAACACAAGAATGTTTTTAGCAATGCAAAAATATCCATCATTCAACAAGGTAGCATTCAAAATCAGACATCCAATCAAAACTTAGCAGGCATGAAAATAAGCAGAAAAATTATCACCTCATAATGAGGCGATAAATGAATCAATTGAAACTCGCCCAGAACTGAAACAGATGTGAGCAATAGCAGACAAGGACATTGAAACAGGTATTATAACTGTATTCCATATGTTCAAAAACTTAAGACATGTAAAACATAAAGAAGACACAAATGAATTATATATGAAAACTACAATGTGAAAGATGAAAAATACACTGGGTGGGATTAACATCAGAGTAGATATTGCAGAACAAAAATACTGAACTTGAAGACAGCTATAGAAATGATCCAAAATTAAGTACAGGGAGAAAAGAAATACTTTTCAGCAATTAACAGAGCATCCATTAACTGTGGGACAACTTCAAGCAGCCTGATAAAGATGCAGTTGGAGTCCCTGGAGGAGTGGATCAAGAGGTGGGGACAGATAAAACATTTGAAGAAATAATGCTCCCAAATTTTCCAGATTTGCTGAAAACTATAATCCCACAGATGCAAGAAGCCCAACAAAGCCTGAGCACAAATAACATGAAGAAAACTGCACTAAGGCAAATAATAATCAAATTGCTCAAAACCAGTGATAAAGAAAAACTCTTAAAGCAACCAGAGAAACAAGTCATGTCAATTATAGAGAGGAAGTTTTTTCCTCAGAGACAATCCAAAGTGATGATAGTGTAGCAACATCTTTAAAGTACTGAAAGGAAAACAACAAACAAACTCTGTAAACCTAGAATTCTATACTTGGTGAACATATCTTTCTGAAACATGTTGGGCCTTCACGAGGACAGAACACCCCGCTGCCCTCCCCCCACCCCTGTGTCCCCTGCCTTTTGTTTGTAGAAAAGCTTTGGCCTCCTAGGCCTTCCCCAAGTTCCAAAGAGCAAATTTAATCAGAGAAGTGAGAAAATGCAGAAACAGGGGAAAACAGTCAAAGAAAACAAAATACTATTAGTTTAGTCATAAAACAAAGTCAAGGACCTTTAGTTCCTCCTCAAGAGCTATAGGTAATATTCTGAGCCATGTCCTTGAGTTGCTTTGTGGATACTAAAACCCCCACCAGGTGGAGGAAGTTAACTGCATGCTGACCACCAGCACATAGACCCTAGACTGGTTGGAACCAGAAGGTTGATGATTGAGATTCCCAAAACACCCTGTTACCTCACCTTCAACCAACCAGAGAGTTGAGCATGAACTGATCATGCACCCCATGACCTTCTCTTTCATCTTGCCTTTAAAAACTCTTCCCTGAAAGCCTTCTGGGAGTTCAGGTCTTTTAAGCATGAGCTGCATGTCCTCCTTGCTTGGGCCCATGTTGATCACCTTACAATAAATGTTGTACTTTCTTTCACCACGAATCGGTGTCAGTAGTTTGGCTTTACAACACTTGGGTGAATGGGCCCAAGTTTGGTTCAGTAGCATTTCAAAAACAGTGGCAAAAGAAAGTCTTTTTCAGACACACAAAATCTAAGAGGCTCCGTCACCAGCAGCCCCACTTTACAAGAAATGTTAAGGCAAGTCCTTCAGGAGGAAGGAAAATGATAGCAAATGGAAACATAGATCTACACAAAGGAGTGGAGAGCACCTGAAATAGTAACTGCATGGGCAAAGGTATGAGAATTTTTCCTACTATTTAAACCTTTTCAAAGATATTTACTGTTTATGAAAAACCACAATGCAGTGTAGGGATTTAAACATACTATGTGAAAGTAAAATATATGAAAATACCTCGCAAAGGTTGAGTGCAGAGAAATGGACAATTACTGTAATATTCTCATAGTATAATCTAGCTAAATAAAAATACTTTTATCTTACAGCAATAGACTTTTAAGTAATAAAATTATATGTGATAAGTTCAAGATCAAACACTAACAAAACAAAATGTATTGCTAATAAGCCTACAAAGGGGAAAAATGAACCACACACACACACACACACACACACACAAAGTACCAAAAAAGGAAGAGAAAAAGCACAAAGGGAACAAAGGGCAGGTGGAACAGAAACAAAATCAGCCTCCCAGGAACAGTCCTGCCTTACTATTTCTGTCACATTCAGTTATAGGCTGAGAGCAGCCTGTGGGACATGTAGTCTAGTAAAAATGTGGAGATGGATTTCAGAATGCAGCAGCTGGTGCCCTCAGACAATTAAATTCCCTGCCCTCAGATTCCTGAGATGCACTTCCTAATGGCACTCACACTGTCTAGAAAACTCTTCCCTCCGATCCTAGTTAACTTCTCCTATTCCTTCTGTTCTGAGGTTCCTGGCACCTCAGGCAAGCTCCTCTGACTTCCTTAAAAAGGCAAATAAATGCTGACAAAATCCCCTTCATTCCCTCTAAACCAGGTAGTACTTGCAAGTTTGTTGTAATTGTTTGTAGAATTGTCCGTCTCTCCCAAGCCCATGGGAGTGTGATTTCAGCATTGTAACTCCAATGCCCAATGTGTTCTGGAATTCACATCACACCCACCCCCTCCTCAGAGGAGTGCAGGGTTCTTCCCAATGCCTGTAGCTTTGTTCCTCTAGATATCCCTGTGTCCTGGTCCCTCACCATCTTCAAGTATCTGCTCAAATGTCTCCTTCTCAATGAGGCTGACCCTGAACACCCATTTAAACCTGCATACCCAGTGATCAGCACTGCCAGACCTCCTTTCCTTCACTACTTTTCTAATAACACATACCACACTGCCTCATTTGTTGATTTATTAAATTCATTGCTTATTGCTGTCTCCCCCACAAGAATATAAACTCCACAAGGGCAGATTTTAGATTGCTTAGTGCACTGGTGCATCCTCAGATCCTACAACACTGCCTGGCATATAGATGATCCTCAATAAATGTCAGTTCCTGGAATGAATGAAGTGCCTGGTGCAGAGTAGGTGCTCAGTGAATGGCAGCCTTTATTATTGTTGTTTTCCGGGTTGAGCGATGCTGGAGGGGAGACAGTCAATGAGAGAACAGTGCAAATTGCTGGACATAGAAGAAGGAAGAAGATGTTGGATGTGGCCACCACTCACCTAGTTGCCCAGACCAGAGCCCTGGCAGTTGTTCCCAACTGAGTAGATGCTTCTCACTCCCGCAGAGTAGGGGCCATCCCCATTAGTCAGCCCGTCCATACCCAGCACAGAGAGGGACACTGAGGCAGAAAGCAGGAGATGGATCCTTTGTACTTTCCTCTATGACCACTCATCAAACCTCATGTTTACTTTTTTTTTTTTTTTTTTTCAGTACGCGGGCCTCTCACCGCTGTGGCCTCTCCCGTTGGGGAGCACAGGCTCCGGACACGCAGGCCCAGCGGCCATGGCCCACGGGCCCAGCTGCTCCACGGCAGGCGGAATCCTCCCGGACTGGGGCACGAACCCGTGCCCCCCGCAACGGCAGGCGGACTCCCAACCACTGCGCCACCAGGGAAGCCCTCATGTTTACTTTTTAAGTGTTCCAAACTCCCAGTCACCCTGTGTTTGATTGTAAATATTAAAAATGGATATCTTACCATGAAAAATATGAATGTTTTCACTGCAATCTGATCTCTTCCTTCTGCTAAAGAACAATCAAGTGTAATAATCATGATTATTTCTGCCAATCACCATGGGCTGAAGACATAAAACTCTAATAGTAATGATTAGGCCCATTTAACTGAAGAGGAAACTGAGGCTCAGCAAAGGAAATAACTGGACTAAGGTTAACAGAATCAATAAGAGACAAAACTCTGATTTAGCACCTCAACCTGTGAACTTTCTCTCACACATGTCCTGGAAAATATCCACACTTCTGGGAAAAACTATTATAACTTAAACTCAAATAATGGGAGTGGACTCATAAGCAGATGTGAATACTTGGCCAATTTCCTGTACAACAAACAGAGGTTAAAACTGCTTAAGAATTCACAAGTGAAATAATAAAGTTTTACTGGATAGAAAATGATGAAGCCTCATTAAAACACCCTGAATGAAAAAAGGTCTAATTTTGGCTCTTTTAAAAGTAATTATAAATGTAATTTTTACATGGTTGATATATACAACCTAAGAGACAACATATGAATCTTTAATTTTCTGCCAGATAATAGGTATCATATTATATAAAACATTTTATTTTGGTTGAGCTGTCTTTAATGTTTTTTCATTGGTCTTTTTTTAAAAGGTAGAATACTTAAAAAGTCATGTAACTCCAACGATACAGAAAAAGGAAATAGCCCACACACAAACACTCTTAACATTTTTGCATATCACCGTCCAGGCATTTTTCTCTCTCTATGTGTGAGGATGGGTATACATATACATAATTTACAACATTTAAAATATACTTTAATTTATGTCATAGAGTGTTCTGCCTATGTTTTCCTCTAAGAGTTTGATAGTTTCTGGCCTTACATTTAGGTCTTTAATCCATTTTGAGCTTATTTTTGTGTATGGTGTTAGGGAGTGATCTAATCTCATACTTTTACATGTACCTGTCCAGTTTTCCCAGCACCACTTATTGAAGAGGCTGTCCTTTCTCCATTGTACATTACTGCCACCTTTATCAAAGATAAGGTGTCCATATGTGCATGGGTTTATCTCTGGGCTTTCTATCCTGTTCCATTGATCTATCTTTCTGTTTTTGTGCCAGTACCATACCGTCTTGATGACTGTAGCTTTGTAGTATAGTCTGAAGTCAGGGAGCCTGATTCCTCCAGTTCCTTCTTTCGTTCTCAAGATTGCTTTGGCTATTCGGGGTCTTTTGTGTTTCCATACAAATTGTGAAATTTTTTGTTCTAGTTCTGTGAAAAATGCCAGTGGTAGTTTGATAGGGATTGCACTGAATCTATAGATTGCTTTGGGTAGTAGAGTCATTTTCACAATGTTGATTCTTCCAATCCAAGAACATGGTATATCTCTCCATCGATTTATATCATCTTTAATTTCTTTCATCAGTGTCTTATAATTTTCTGCATACAGGTCTTTTGTCTCCTTAGGTAGGTTTATTCCTAGATATTTTATTCTTTTTGTTGCAATGGTAAATGGGAGTGTTTTCTTGATTTCACTCTATGACATAAATCAAAGCAAGATCCTTTCTGACCCACCTCCTAGAGTAATGGAAATAAAAACAAAAATAAACAAATGGGACCTAATGAAACTTAAAAGCTTTTGCACAGCAAAGGAAACCATAAACAAGACCAAAAGACAACCCTCAGAATGGGAGAAAATATTTGCAAATGAAGCAACCGACAAAGGATTAATCTCCAAAATTTACAAGCAGCTCATGCAGCTCAATAACAAGAAAACAAACAACCCAATCCAAAAATGGGCAGAAGACCTAAATAGACATTTCTCCAAAGAAGATATACAGACTGCCAACAAACACATGAAAGAATGCTCAACATCATTAATCATTAGAGAAATGCAAATCAAAACTACAATGAGATATCATCTCACACCAGTCAGAATGGCCATCATCAAAAAATCTAGAAACAATAAATGCTGGAGAGGGTGTGGAGAAAAGGGAACACTCTTGCACTGCTGGTGGGAATGTGAATTGGTTCAGCCACTATGGAGAACAGTATGGAGGTTCCTTAAAAAACTACAAATAGAACTACCATATGACCCAGCAATCCCACTACTGGGCATATACCCTGAGAAAACCAAAATTCAAAAAGAGTCATGTACCAAAATGTTCATTGCAGCTCTATTTACAATAGCCCGGAGATGGAAACAACCTAAGTGCCCGTCATCGGATGAATGGATAAAGAAGATGTGGCACATATATACAATGGAATATTACTCAGCCATAAAAAGAAACGAAATTGAGCTATTTGTAATGAGGTGGATAGACCTAGAGTCTGTCATACAGAGTGAAGTAAGTCAGAAAGAAAAAGACAAATACCGTATGCTAACACATATATATGGAATTTAAGAAAAAAATGTCATGAAGAACCTAGGGGTAAAGCAGGAATAAAGACGCAGACCTCTTAGAGAACGGACTTGAGGTTATGGGGAGGGGGAAGGGTGAGCTGTGACAGGGCGAGAGAGAGTCATGGGCATATACATAGTAACAAACGCAGTAAGGTAGATAGCTAGTGGGAAGCAGCCGCATGGCACAGGGATATTGGCTCGGTGCTTTGTGACAGCCTGGAGGTGTGGGATGGGGAGGGTGGGAGGGAGGGAGACGCAACAGGGAAGACATATGGGAACATATGTTTATGTATGACTGATTCACTTTGTTATAAAGCAGAAACTAACACACCATTGTAAAGCAATTATACCCCAATAAAGATGTTAAAAAAAAAAAAAAAAAAAAAAATATACTTTATATACAATTTTTGCCCAGCATGTTTTGTTAAAGTGTTTCATTGTTAAATTTATGTATTTTCCTTTAAAATAGAGTAAATTTAAAAGCAAATATGGAACCCTGAACATGTAGCAAAAGAGAACAGTAAGGGAAAAATCTGAGATATTATAAATCTTACATTAAAATCCAGGTGAAATACTGAGTCAGTACTTGATTGAAATGACATGATTTTTGTGTATCAACATTATATGTCCAGAAAAGAAAAAGAATCAGTTAGAAAATATCTTAGAATAAAATACTGAGAAAATCCAAAATGAAATCTGTAGTTCTTCATAGAATAAAACAATGAAAAGTTACTTACCACTCTAAAAGAGAATTTAAATGAATTAAGAGACTCTCAAGATAGTTTGGTGGTGAGGTTGGTGGTTGACTGGGGTTGAGATGAGGGGTGACAGTCACCATGGCCCTCCGCAGTTGTGGATCCTCCAGGGCGCAGTGATGTCATGGTACTGCCTCACAATTATAAGATTTTGTTGCCATGGATCACTTAGGGTGCTATTTAGGGGAGTTATTAATCAGCATCACATGAGTTCTTATGTTTTCAATCTTAATGTCTCTGCTTTGTCTATATACAATTGAGGGGTGAGGAATAAAAATATACTATGTGACACGGAGCTGAGGTGAACTCAAGTCCCAAATGCTATTGACAGATATCAGGCATGTGCCTTGATCAGATGATCTGTAAGTTGTTAATATTATGCTTACCTATCAGTGATCCTGAAGGAATATAATCTTTTGTGGGACAGGGATATTTGTCTGTTTTGTGAAATGCTGTACCCCACACATTCAGAACATTGTCTGGCACATAGTAGGCACTTAATAAATTGATGTAGATTGAACAGATTGCTCTGGCTCCCCATGAAACTAAGAGAACTTCCAGGTCAAGGGCTCTAGATTTTGGAAATCCATTCTCCAGGACACTGCTAGAATCCTGCTTAACGTCACTGAATGTTGACTCAATGAATGAAATAATTTCCAGAGTTAAGTCATTAAGTATCTCCCTCAGAGTTGTTACTTTCTTGGCAGTCCATCTGAACTATGACTTGATACTTTTATTTAAATAAAAAATTCCATTTGGCAAAAAACTAAACACACTCAACTAATTAAAATTAAATACAGCAAAGCAAAATAAGACTATAAACTTTTAAAATATAAGGTTCAGACTGGGTATAAGTAATAATAAAAATTGCATAATTCTACATATTCATAGAGACAAAATAGAATGGTAGTTCCCAGGGGCTGGATGGAAGGGGGAATGAGGTGTTGTTGTCTAACTGATATAGAGTTTCAGTTTTGCAAAATGAAAAGGGTTCTAGAGATTGGCTGCACAGCAATGTGACTGTACTTAACACTACTAGACTGTACACTTAAAAATGCTTCAGATGGTATATCAAAATAGCCTTCAGGGCTTCCCTGGTGGCACAGTGGTTGAGAGTCCGCCTGCCGATGCAGGGGACACGGGTTCATGTCCCAATCCGGGAGGATCCCGCATGCTGCGGAGTGGCTGGGCCTGTGAGCCATGGCCGCTGAGCGTGTGCGTCTGGAGCCTGTGCTCCACAGTGGGAGAGGCCACAGCAGTGAGAGGCCCACGTACCGCAAAAAAAAAAAAGAAAAACAAAACAAAACAAAAAAACCCAGCCTTCACACCAAGGACATTAGACACACACAGTCTACACAGGGACACTCCCACATAAAAACACCTCTTCAAGACAGTAAATAGCTGTTTCTCCTAAATTCATAGAAACAGAGAAAGTTAAATAAAATGAAAAGGCAGAGTAACTACTTCCAGTCAAAAGAGCAAGAGAAATCCCCTGAAAGAACGAATAATGAAATAGACCTTACCAGTCTACCCAGACCCCAAGTTAAAAAATGTAGTAATAAAAATAACTGAATTAAGAAAGATTACCAATAGAAACACAGATCATTGTAACAAGGAACTAGAAAATGTAAATATGAAGTAATCAAAATTGGATAATTCAATTGCTGAGATAAAAAGCAATGTAGAAGCAATGAATAGCAAATTAAATGACACAGGAGAAAAACAAATGATCTGGAAGATAGAATAATGGGAATCACCAAATCAGAACAGCAGACAGAAAGAGAAATTAAAAAAAGAAAGTAGCATACAAAATCTATGGGATAATAGAAAGTGTGCTAATCTATGTGCAATAGGGGTTCTAGAAGGAGAAGAGAGAGAAAAGGAGCTCGAACATGTATTTGAAGAAATTATGGCTGAAAACTTCCCAAATCTAAAGAAAGAAACTGATATCCAGGTACAAGAAGCAGAGAGAGTCCCAAACAAGATGAATCCCAACAGACCCACACCAAGACGTCATAATTAAAATGGCAAAAGTTAGAGATAAAGAGAGGATTCTAAAGGAAGCAAGAGAAAAACAAAGAGTCAGTTACAAGGGAACCCCCATTAGGCTATAAGCTGATTTTTCTGCAGACACTTTGCAGGCCAAAGGTAGTGTCATGATATATTCAAAGTCCTGAAAGGGAAAACCCTGCAACCTAGGGTACTCTCCTAGCAAGATTATCATTTAAAATAGAAGGAGAGAGAAAGAATTTCTCAGACGAGCAAAAACTAAAAGAATTCAGCAATACTAAACCTACACTAAAATAAATATTGAAGGGTCTTCTCTAAAGAGAAAAGAAGGAATAATCTATAGGAAAGGGAAAATCACAACAGGAAAGGGAAATACATAAAAGGATTAAAGATAACTTAAATAAGCCAGTACATATATTAAAAAAATGAAAAAATTGTAAAAGTAATTATAACTACAGCTAACAGTAAAAGGATAAACATGGAGATGTAAAATAAGACATCAGAATCACAAAATGTTGGGGAGGAGAGTATAAAATGTAGATTGTTTAGAATGTGTTTGAACTTGAATGAATATCAGTTAAAAGTAAGTAGATATAGTTATGGGCCAACATACTTGAACTCCATAGTAATCACAAATTGAAAACATGCAATAGATTCATAAACACCAAAAAGAAAGGAATCTAAGCATACTACAAAAGAAAATCATCAAACCACAAAAGTAAAAACAAAATGAAGAAGAGATGAATAAAGAAGAACTACAAAAACAACTGGAAAACAGAATTAAAATGGCAGTAAGTACATATCTATCAATTATTACTTTAAATATCAATGGACTAAATGCTCTGATCAGAAGGCATAGAGTGGCAGATTGGATAAAAATACAAGAACTTGCAATATTCTGCTTACAGGAGACTCACTTCAGGGTGAAAGACATGCATAGACTGAAATTGAGGGGATAGAAAAAGATACTTGATGCAAATGGAAACAACAAGGAAGCAGGGTAGCAATATTCATATCAGACAAAAGAGACTTTAAAACAAACGCCACAAAGAAAGACAAAGAAAGACAGTATATAATGATAGAGTGATCAATACAATAAGAGCATATTACAATCATTAACATATATGCACGCAATATAGGAACACCTAAATATATAAAACAAATACTAACAGACATAAAGGGAGAAACTGACAATAATATAATAATAGTAAGGAGGCTTTATCACCCCACTGACATCAATGAACAGATCATCCAGACAGAAAATCTGTAAGACGACAGAGGTCCTAAATCACACAATAGATCTGTTGGACAGAATTGATATCTATAAAACACTACATTTAACAAAGACAGAAATACACATTCTTTTCAAGCACTCATGGAATGTTCTGTAGGATAAGCCACATACAAGGTCACAAAACAAGCCTCAACAAATTTAAGAGGATAGAAATTATTTCAAGCATCTTTTTTGACCGCAATGGTATGAAAATAGAAATCAACCATAGAAAGAAAAACAGGACAAGAATGAACAAATGGAGACCAAGTCACATACTACTAAAAGAAAAACATGAACCAATCGGTCAATGATGTAATCAAAGAAGAAATCAGAAAAACGTCCAGACAAATGAAAGTGAAAACACAAGTTTACAGAATCTGTGGGATGCAGCAAAAGCAGTTCTACGTGGGAAGTTCATAGCAATACAGGCCTTCCTCAAAAAACAAGAAAAATCTCATATAAACAACCTAATCTAACGCCTAAAATAATTAGAAAAAGAAGAACAAACAAAACCCAAAATCAGCAGAAGGAAGGAAATAAGAAAGTCAGAGAGGAAACAGATTGAAAAAACAATAGAAGAGATAAATAAAACCAAGAGCTGTTTTTTAAAAAAGGATAAACAAAATTGACAAGCTTCTAGCCAGGGTCATCAAGAAGACAAGAGAGGAGGTCCAAATAAACAAAATAAGAAATGAAAGAGAAGAAATACCAAGTGATACCACAGAAATACAAATCATAAGAGAGTACTATGAACAGTTATGTGCCAACAGATTGAGCAGCCTAGGAGAAATGGACACATTTCTATTAACATTCAGCCTGCTAAAACTGAGTCCAGAAAAAACAGCTAATTTGAACAGACCAATCACTAGAAGTGAAATAGAATCTGTAATAAAATAACTTCCTGCAAACAGAAGTCCAGGACCAGACAGCTTCACTGAGAAATTCTACCAAACATACAAAGAAGAACTTATACCTATGCTTCTCAAACTATTCCAAAACATCGAAGAGGAAGGAATGCTTTCAAATTCATTCTAGGAGGACAACATCACTTTAATACCAAAACCAGACAAAAACTCCACAAAAAAGATAATTACAGGCCAATATCACTGATGAACTTAGATGCAAAAATCTTCAACAAAATCTTAGCAAACTGAATTCAACAATACATTAAAAGGATCACATTCCATGATCAAGTTGGATTTATCCCAAGGATGCAAGGATGGGTCAATATCCACAAATGAGTCAATGTGAACACTCCCAAAGTCATTCTATGAGGCCACCATCACCTTGATACCAAAACCAGAAAAAGAAATGTACAGGCCAATATTTTCGATGAAGATAGATGCAAAAATCCTCAACAAAATATTAGCAAACCAAATCCAACAATACGTAAAAAGGATTGTACACCATGATCAAGTTGGATTCATTCCAGGGTCACAAGGATGGTTGAATGCATACAAATCAATCAATGTGACACACCACTTTAACAAAAGGAAAGACAAAAACCATGATCTTCTATGTTTTTTCCTATGGATCCTCTATGATTATCTCAATAGACAGAGAAAAATCATTTGACAAACTTCAACATCTTTTCATGATAAAAACTCTCACCAAAGTGGATATAGAGGGAACATATCTCAACATAATAAAGGCCATTTGTGAAAACCCACAGCCAACATAATACTCAACAATGAAAAGCTGAAAACCTTCCCTACTTCCCTAATTGAGGAACAAGACAAGGATGTCCACTCTCACCACTTCTATTAAACATTGTATTGGAAGTCCTAGCCACAGCAATCAGACAAAAAAAAGAAATAAAAGGTGTCCAAATTGGAAGGGAAGCGATAAAACTTACTATTTGCATATGACATGATACTCTATGTAGAGAACCCTAAAGTCTCCACATAAAAGCTATTAGAACTAATAAATGAATTCAGCAAGGTAGCAGGATACAAGATTAATATACAGAAATCTGTTGCTTTTCTTTACACTAATAATGGAATATCAGATAAAGAAAGTAAAAATAAATCCCATTTAAAGTCAAGTAAAAAGAAAACCCTAGGAATATACTTAACCAAGGAGGTGAAATACCTATACGCTGAAAACTATAAAACTGTGATAAAGGAAACTGAAGATAATTCAAAGAAATGGAAAACTATTCTGTGCTCTTGGATTGGAAGAATTAATATTGTTAAAATGGACATACTACCCAAAGTAATCTACAGATTTAATGCAATCCCTATCAAAATTCCCAGGAAATTTTTCACAGAACTAGAACAAATAATCCTAAAATTTATATGGAATAACAAAAGACTCACAATTGTCAAAGCAATCCTGAGAAAAATGAACAAAGCTAGAGGTATAAGCCCTTCAGATTTCAGACTGTACTACAAAGCTACAGTAATCAAAACAGTGTGACATTGGCACAGAAACAGACTAATAGATGAAAGGAACAGAATAGAAAGCCCAGAAATAAACCCACACACCTACGGTCAATTAACCTATGACAAAGGAGGCAAGAATATGTAATGGAGAAAAGACAATCTCCTCAACAGTTGGTGTTGGGAAAGCTGGACAGGTACATGTAAATCAATGAAATTATAATACTCCCTCACTCCATACACAAAAATAAACTCAAAATGATTTAAAGACCTAAATATAAGACATGACACCATAAAATTCCTAGAAGTGAACATAGACAAAACTTTCATGACATAAATCGTAGCCATATTTCTTAGATCAGTCTCCCAAGGCAAAAGAAATAAAAACAAAAATAAACAAATGGGACCTAATTAAACTTAAAACCTTTTGCACAGCAAAGGAAACCATCAGGAAAATGAAAAGACAACCTATGGAATGGGAGAAAATATTTGCAAATGATGCAACGAACAAGGGGTTAATAGACAAAATATCGACTTTTTTTTTTTTTTTTTTTTTTTTTTTTGCGGTACGCGGGCCTCTCAATGTTGCAGCCTCTCCCGTTGCGGAGCACAGGCTCCAGACGCGCAGGCTCAGCGGCCATGGCTCACGGGCCTAGCCGCTCCGTGGCATGTGGGATCTTCCCGGACTGGGGCACGAACCCGTGTCCCCTGCATCGGCAGGCAGACTCTCAACCACTGCGCCACCAGGGAAGCCCTAAATAGACATTTTTCAAAGAAGACATACAGATAGCAAACGGGCACGTGAAAAGTTGCTCAACATCACTAATTATTAGAGAAATGCAAATCACAACCACAATGAGGTTTCACCACCCACCTGTCAGAATGGCCATCATCAAAAAGTCTACAAATAATAACTCCTAGAGAGAATGTGCACAAAAGGGAACCCTCTTGCACTGTTGGTGGGAATGTAAATTGGTGCAGCCACTATGGAGAACAGTATGGAAGTTTCTTAAAAAACTAAAAATAGAGTTACCATAAGATCCATCAATCTCACTCCTAGGTATATATTTGGAAAAAATGAAAACTTTAAGTCAAAACGATACATGCACCCCAATGTTCATAGCAGCACTATTTATAGTAGCCAAGACAGGGAAGCAACCCAAGTGACCATCAACAGATGATTGGCTTAAGAAGATGTGATATATACATATATTGCTCAGCCATAACAAATAATGACATATTGCCATTTGCAGCAACATAGATGGTTCTAAAGAATGTTATACTTAGTGAAATAAGTCAGAGAAAGACAAATACTATATGATATCACTTATATGTGGAATCTAAAAAAATAGATACAAATGAATCTATGCACAAAACAAAAAGAGACTCACAGACATAGGAATAAAACTTATGGTTACCAAAGGGGAAAGGGAGGGGAGGAGGGACAAATTACTAGTATGGGATTAACAGAAACAAACTACTATACATAAAATGGATAAGCAACAAAGATTTTCTGTATAACACAGGGAATTATATCCAATATCTTGTAATAACTTATAATCTCCAAAAAAGGTTAGATGGTAAATTTTATGTTATATGTATTTTGCCATAATTAAAAAATTTAAATAAATGATTAAATAAATAATTTCAGAAGAAAAAATGTATAATTCTGTGCATTTCTTGTATCTCTTCTTCTTTGATCCTCAAAATTCTTCAAAGAATATAGAGATAGTTCTATTGCCATAGATGAGACTACTCTAATCCAAGTCTATCTGATGCTAAAGCCCACATGGAGTGCATTGTAGGCAGTCCCCAACTGTATTGTTTCCAAATGATTCTCTTTGATTCCCTTCCCCTTTTTCTCACTGATCCAGACTTCCCTGGTTTTCAGGCCAGCTCCTCTTCACACTTTCAGCAGCGCCTTATCCCACAGGCCACTCCCCAGATTTCTGGCCCACTGCTTATACAGTCAACACTGAAACTTTCTAGAACAGAGGAAAATAGATACTTTAAACTGTTTTGAGAGCATAAAACAATTGTTATTTACACCTACCTGAGGACTATTAAGGAGTGAGCATTCTAAGTAGGGGTTTTAGTTGCAGAGCTGTTTTCTGGGAGTAAGAATTCAGATAGGGGCCTCAGAGAGAGAGAGAGATGGAAATTGTCCTTTTTGGACAAAGTGCTGAGGAGGAGATAGAGCCTGGAGGATCTAGAGTTTGTCATGGAGGTCAGAAAGGAGAGGGAAGGCGAGCTGTTGGTCTGTAGGAAATGTAGAAGACATGAGAGGGCAAAGGACCCAGTTCATGGTGGGCATCTAGTAAATGTCCTTAGGATCTAGCTAGAAGGAGATTGGTAAATTGTGGGAATCCATGAAACAAGGAAATTGCCTTCCAGACTGAAGCTGTGACCAGAAACTATTCCTCTGGGTTCACAAAATTTTCCCCCCTGTTCTCAGAAGCTAATCAGGTGAAGGAGGCTTGTGGCAGGAGTGATTTAGGCAGAGATTTGGTCCATGGAATAATGGGTCTGGATTGGGCTCGTAGCTGAAGCCAAGGGATAGAATATGCAATAAGAGGAAGAAGGAAGGGAACTATGTTGCTTATTGGTGCCCTTCCTCCACCATGTCAGGTAATTTATGTATATTACTCCATGAAATCTTCAGAGCCAATCTGCAAGGCAGATGTTCCCCCCACATGACAGATGAGGAAATAGGCTCAGAGTGATTGAATATCTGGTTAAAGGTCACAGAGATTGAAAATGTCAGCGCTCAGGGTGTTACCTCTAGTTGTTTGTGCCCCAAAGAAAAAGTTTATGAGGACTCCTGGATTCTAGAGTAGGAATGTGTGTTTGATAAAGCCCTCTCTATTCCCTTGGCAGAGAGAGGTCTGGTTCACTGGAACAGACCCTAGAGCAACCACAGGACTGAGCCAGGATGTGTCCAGTTTCCTTAAATTCACATAATCATGGTCCAAGCCACAGCTTCCAAACCTGGTGAAGCTGAAGAAACTCTGTGAGTGAGTGGACCATGGAATGAACATGTGTCTTTACAATTATTCTTCAATCAGACTCACAGCTGGGTGACAGTTAAGACCAGTAAAGTGTCACTTTTCAGAATTATCTTCTGTTATACAACCTTCTGAAAAGCAGAAGATTTTGGGAAAAGCCTGACTTGAGTCAGGACCATGTGTCAGAGCAGGCAAGACAGTCCGGATTTAGTGAGATTACACTATGTGATTGAAGACAAATCACTTAACATCTCTGAGCCTCAGTTTTGTAAAATGTGGTTGCTCTTATTTACTGCCAGGATCTTGTAGGGAATGGAGATATTGGACAAGTATCTTCAACTTGAAGAACTTTCTTTGCTTTACTTCAGTGTACCTTGTAAATAAGTGTGAGAATTTGCTTGCAGAATATAACTCATACAACACCAAAAAGCAAGTAATAGTCATCTTGGGCATCATCTTTGTCTCTTGAAAAATACACCTAATAATGGTATTTAAAAATCTTGTTCAGGTGATATGATTCTTGGCAGCAACTATGGTTAATAAGATAAGAAGTCATCATTGCCTAGCATCTCCACAAGCTCTGTAAGAAGTCCCTTACCCCTGCCTTAAACTTTTATTTTTTATTGTTTTATTAGGTTTTTAATAACATCCCAAGAAAGAGGGGATTGGCCAGTTGTATATTGTCAAGATTCTTCTCAAAGGACATTGTTGTGGTAAGAGTTGGCAAATTAGTGGTTCCAACCATCAGCCATAGAATGTACAGTCTGCAATTTTCTACAGTAGTAGCAATAGCGATAGTAATGACCAAAATTATTGTGTTTTGTTAAGTTGTGCAAGCAACTGGGCTAAGTGCCTCACATATGAGATTTTATTTCATTCACACAGACACAAGTATGTCGAACTCACACAAAAAAAGATAGTGTATAGTCTAACTAATCCCATTTTATAGATGAGTAAACTGAGGCTCATAAAAGGGTAAACCACCAACACAATATCATTTTGACAGAACCTGGACAATCTAGGATTGAAACTCAATTTGGGGCAAATCAACCTCTCAGCCTCTTAGTTTCCTCTCTGTAAGATACACAATGAATATCTACATGGTTGGAATATATATATATATATATATATATATTTTTTTTTCTGTATGCGGGCCTCTCACTGTCGTCGCCTCTCCCGTTGAGGAGCACAGGTTCCGGACGCGCAGGCTCAGCGACCATGGCTCACAGGCCCAGCCACTCCGTGGCACGTGGGATCTTCCCAGACCTGGGCACGAACCCGTGTCCCCTGCATCGGCAGGCGTACTCTCAACAACCCCGCCACCAGTGAAGCCCGGTTGGAATGTTTTAAAGTTTTACTGGGATAGCACATGTTCAACTGACCAACCCAGTGCCTGGCACACATGTGTTCAATGAACATTTAGACTAACAGTGATTTTGAGGATTCGGATAGCTGTGTATATAGTATCTATGATGAAACACAAGCCCAATACTGAAATCTACTTTCATCAATGAACTCCCAAATTGCACTTACTCTACCAAAGCAATGACAACTGTTTTCATATTATTTTTCATTAGATATTGCAATGTGAATCTAGTTGTTTTTTTTTAAATAATTTTTTATTATTTTTTAATTTTTTTGTTTTTACATCTTTATTGGAGTATAATTGCTTTACAATGGTGTGTTAGTTTCTGCTTTATAACAAAATGAATCAGTTATACATATACACATGTTCCCATATCTCTTCCCTCTTGCGTTTACCTCCCTCCCAATCTCCCTATCCCACCCCTCTAGATGGTCACAAAGAACCGAGCTGATCTCCCTGTGCTATGCGGCTGCTTCCCACTAGCTATATATTTTACGTTTGGTAGTGTATATGTGTCCATGGCACTCTCTCACTTTGTCACAACTTACCCTTCCCCCTCCGCATATCCTCAAGTCCATTCTCCAGTAGGTCTGTGTTTTTATCCCTGTCTTACCCATAGGTTCTTCATGATATTTTTTTCTTGAATTCCATATATGTATTAGCATACAGTATTTGTCTTCCTCTTTCTGACTTACTTCACTCTGTATGACAGACTCTAGGTCCATCCACCTCACTACAAATAGCTCAATTTCGTTTCTTTTTATGGCTGAGTAATACTCCATTGTATATATGTGCCACATCTTCTTTATCCATTCATCTGTTGATGGACACTTAAGTTGCTTCCATGTCCTGGCTATTGTAAATAGAGCTGCAATGAACATTTTGATACATGACTCTTTTGAATTATGGTTTTCTCAGGGTATATGCCAAGTAGTGGGATTGCTGGGTCATATGGTAGTTCTCTTTGTAGGTTTTTAAGGAACATCCATATTGTTCTCCATAGTGGCTGTACCAATTCACATTCCCACCAGCAGTGCAAGAGGGTTCCCTTTTCTCCACACCCTCTCCAACATTTATTGTTTCTAGATTTTTTGATGATGGCCATTCTGACTGGTGTGAGATGATATCTCATTGTAGGTTTGATTTGCATTTCCCTGATGATTAATGATGTTGAGCATTCTTTCATGTGTTTCTTGGAACTCTGTATATCTTCTTTGGAGAAATGTCTATTTAGTCTTCTGCCCATTTTTGGATTGGGTTGTTTGTTTTTTTGTTACTGAGCTGCATGAGCTGTTTGTAAATTTTGGAGATTAATCCTTTGTCAGTTGCTTCATTTGCAAATATTTTCTCCCATTCTGAAGGTTGTCTTTTTATCTTGTTTATGGTTTCCTTTGCTGTACAAAAGCTCTGAAGTTTCATTAGGTCCCATTTGTTTATTTTTGTTTTTATTTCCATTACTCTAGGAGGTGGGTCAAAAAGGATCTTGCTGTGATTTATGTCATAGAGTGTTCTGCCTATGTTTTCCTCTAAGAGTTTGATAGTTTCTGGCCTTACATTTAGGTCTTTAATCCATTTTGAGCTTATTTTTGTGTATGGTGTTAGGGAGTGATCTAATCTCAGACTTCTACATGCACCTGTCCAGTTTTCCCAGCACCACTTATTTAAGAGGCTGTCCTTTCTCCACTGTACATTGCTGCCTCCTTTATCAAAGATAAGGTGACCATATGTGCGTTGGTTTAACTCTGGGCTTTTTATTCTGTTCCATTGAACTATATTTTGGTTTTTGTGCCAGTACCATACTGTCTTGATTACTGTAGCTTTGTAGTATATGCTGAAGTCAGGGAGCCTGATTCCTCTAGCTCCGTTTTTCGTTCTCAAGATTGCTTTGGCTATTTGGGATCTTTTGTGTTTCCATACAAATTGTGAAATTTTTTGTTCTACTTCTGTGAAAAATGCCACTGGTAGTTTGATAGGGATTGCAACGAATCTGTACATTGCTTTGGGTAGTAGAGTCATTTTCACAATGTTGATTCTTCCAATCCAAGAACATGGTATATCTCTCCATCTATTTGTATCATCTTTAATTTCTTTCATCAGTGTCTTATAATTTTCTGCATACAGGTCTTTTGTCTCCTTAGGTAGGTTTATTCCTAGATATTTTATTCTTGTTGCAGTGATAAATGGGAGTGTTTTCTTGATTTCACTTTCAGATTTTTCATCATTAGTGTATAGGAATGTCAGAGATTTCTGTGTATTAATATTGTATCCTGCTAGTTTACCAGATTCATTGATTAGCTCTAGTAGTTTTCTGGTAACATCTTTAGGATTCTCTATGTATAGAATCATGTCATCTGCAAACAGTGACAGCTTTACTTCTTCTTTTCCGATTTGGATTCCTTTTATTTCCTTTTCTTCTCTGACTGCTGTGGCTAAAACTTCAAAAACTATGTTGAATAACAGTGGTGAGAGTGGGCAACCTTGACTTGTTCCTGACCTTAGTGGAAATGCTTTCAGTTTTTCACCATTGAGGATGATGTTGGCTGTGGGTTTGTCATATATGGCCTTTATTATGTTGAGCAAAGTTCCCTCTATGCCTACTTTCTGCAGGGTTTTTATCATAAAATGGTGTTGAATTTTCTCGAAAGCTTTCTCTGCATCTATTGAGATGACCATATGGTTTTTCTTCTTCAATTTGTTAATATGGTTTATCATGTTGATTGATCTGCATATATTGAAGAATCCTTGCATTCCTGGAATAAACCCCACCTGATCATGGTGTATGCTTCTTTTAATGGGTTGTTGGATTCTGTTTGCTAGTATTTTGTTGATGAGTTTTGCATCTATGTTCATCAGTGATATTGGCCTGTAGTTTTCTTTCTTTGTGACATCCTTGTCTGGTTTTGGTATCAGGGTGATGGTGCCCTCGTAGAATGAGTTTGGGAGTGTTCCTCCCTCTGCTATATTTTGGAAGAGTTTGAAAAGGACAGGTGTTAGCTCTTCTCTAAATGTTTGAAAGAATTCGCCTGTGAAGCCATCTGGTCCTGGGCTTTTGCTTGTTGGAAGATTTTTAATCACAGTTTCAATTTCAGTGCTTGTGATTGGTCTGTTCATATTTTCTATTTCTTCCTGATTCAGTCTTGGCAGGTTGTGCATTTCTAAGAATTTGTCCATTTCTTCCAGGTTGTCCATTTTATTGGCATAGAGTTGCTTGTAGTAATCTCTCCTGACCTTTTTTCTTTCTGCAGTGTCAGTTGTTACTTCTCCTTTTTCATTTTTAATTCTATTGATTTGAGTCTCTTTCGTTTTTTTCTTGATGAGTCTGGTTAATGGTTTATCAATTTTTTTATCTTCTAAAATAACCAGCTTTTGGTTTTATTGATCTTTGCTATCGTTTCCTTCATTTCTTTTTCATTTATTTCTGATCTGATTTTTATGATTTCTTTCCTTCTGCTAACTTTGGGGTTTTTTTTGTTCTTCTTTCTCTAATTGCTTTAGGTGCAAGGTTAGGTTGTTTATTCGAGATGTTTCCTGTTTCTTAAGGTAGGATTTTATTGCTATGAACTTCCCTCTTAGAACTGCTTTTGCTGCATCCCATAGGTTTTGGGTTGTCGTGTCTCCATTGTCATTTGTTTCTAGATATTTTTTGATTTCCTCTTTGGTTTCTTCTGTGATCACTTCGTTAGTAAGTAGTGTATGGTTTAGCCTCCATTTGTTTTTAGTTTTTACAGATCTTTTACTGTAATTGATATCTAGTCTTTGATATCTAGTCATTGTGGTCGGAAAAGATACTTGATACAATTTCAATTTTCTTAAGTTTACCAAGGCTTGATTTGTGACCCAAGATATGTTCTATCCTGGGGAATGTTTCATGAGCACTTGAGAAAAATGTGTATTCTGTTGTTTTTGGATGGAATGTCCTATAAATGTCAATTAAATCCATCTTGTTTAATGTATCATTTAAAGCTTGTGTTTCCTTATTTATTTTCATTTTGGATGATCTGTCCATGGATGAAAGTGGGGTGTTAAAGTCCATTACTATGAATGTGTTACTGTCGATTTTCCCTTTTATGGCTGTTAGTATTTGCCTTATGTATTGAGGTGCTCCTATGTTGGGTGCATAAAAAGAATTGTTATGTCTTCTTCTTGGTTCGATCCCTTGATCATTATGTAGTGTCCTTCTTTGTCTCTTCTAATAGTCTTTACTTTAAAGTCTATTTTGTCTAATATGGGAATTGCTACTCCATCTTTCTTTTGGTTTCCTTTTGCATGAATATCTTTTTCCATCCCCTCACTTTCAGTCTGTATGTGTCTCTAGGTCTGAAGTGGGTCTCTTATAGATAGCATATATATGGGTCTTGTTTTTGTATCCATTCAGCCAGTCTGTGTCTTTTGGTGGGAGCATTTAATCCATTTACATTTAAGGTAATTATCGATATGTATGTTCCTATTCCAATTTTCTTAATTGTTTTGGGTTTGCTATTATAGATCTTTTCCTTCTCTTGTGTTTCTTGCCTAGACAAGTTCCTTTAGCATTTGTTGTATAGCTTGTTAGGTGATGCTGAACTCTGTCAGCTTTTGCTTGTCTGTAAAGGTTTTAATTTCTCTGTCAAATCTGAATGAGATCCTTGCTGGGTAGAGTAATCTTGGTTGTAGGTTTTTCTCCTTCATCACTTTAAACATGTCCTGCCACTCCCTTCTGGCTTGCAGAGTTTATGCTGAAAGATCAGCTCTTAACTTTATGGGGATTCCCTTGTGTGCTATTTGTTGTTTATCCCTTGCTGCTTTTAATATGTTTTCTTTGTATTTAATTTTTGACAGATTGATTAATATGTGTCATGGCATGTTTCTCCTTGGATTTATCCTGTATGGGAGTCTCTGCTTCCTGGACTTGATTAACTATTTCTTTTCCCATATTAGGGAAGTTTTCGATTATAATCTCTTCACATATTTTCTCAGTGCCTTTCTTTTTCTCTTCTTCTTCTGGAACCCCCATAATTCGAATGTTGTTGCATTTAATGTTATCCCAGAGGTCTCTGAGACTGTCCTCAGTTCTTTTCATTCTTTTTTCTTTATTCTGCTGTGCAGTAGTATCTTCCAGGTCACTTATCCGTTCTTCTGCCTCAGTTATTCTGCTATTGATCCCTTCTAGAGCATTTTTAATTTCATTTATTGTGTTGTTCATCATTGCTTGTTTCATAGTTAGTTCTTCTATGTCCTTGTTAAATGTTTCTTGCATTTTCTCTATTCTATTTCCAAGATTTTGGATCATGTTAACTATCATTATTCTGAATTCTGTTTCAGGTAGACTGCCTATTTTCTCTTGATTTTTTAGGTCTGGTGAGTTTTTATCTTGCTCCTTCATCTGATTTGTGTTCTTCTGTCTTCTCATTTTGTTTATCTTGCTGTGTTTGGGGTTTCCGTTTTGTAGCCTGCAGGTTCGTATTTCCCGTTGTTTTTGGTGTCTGTCCCCAGTGGCTAAGTTTGGTTCAGTGGGTTTTGTAGGCTTCCTGGTGGAGGGGACTAGTGCCTGTGTTTTGGCAGATGAGGCTGGATCTTGTCTTTCTGGTGGGCAGGTCCATGTCTGGTGGTGTGTTTTGGGGTGTCTGTGGACTTATTATGATTTTAGGCAGCCTCTCTGCTAATGGGTGGGGTTGTGTTCCTGTCTTGCTAGCTGTTTGGCATAGGGTGTCCAGCACTGTAGCTTGCTGGTCGTTGAGTGAAGCTGGGTGTTGGTGTTGAGATGGTGATCTCTGGGAGACTTTCGCCATTTGATATTATGTGGAGCTGGGAGGTCTCTTGTGGACCAGTGTCCTGAAGTTCTCTCTCCCACCTCAAAGGCAGAGCACTGACTCCTGGCTGCAGCACCAAGAGCCTTTCATCCACATGGCTTAGAATAAAAGGGAGAAAAAGTAGAAAGAAAGAAAGAGGATAAAATAAAATAAAATAATGTAAGGTAAAATAAAATAAAATTATTACAATAATTATTAAGAAAAAATTTTTTTTAAATTAAAAAAAACAAAACAAAAAACTGATGGATAGAACCCGAGGACAAATGGTGAAAGCAAAGCTATACAGACAATATCTCACACAGAAGTATACACATACACTCTCACAAAAAGAGGAAAAGGGGAAAAAATAATAAATCTTGCTTTCAAAATCCACCTCCTCAATGTGGGATGATCCGTTGTCTATTCAGGTGTTCCACAGATGCAGGGTACATCAAGTTGATTGTGGAGATTTAATCCGCTGCTCCTGAGGCTGCTGGGAGAGATTTCCCTTTCTCTTCTTTGTTCTCACAGCTCCCAGGGGCTCAGCTTTGGGTTTGGTCCCACTTCTGGGTGCAGGTTGCAGGAGGGCGTCTGCTGTTCACTCTGACAGGACGAGGTTAAAGGAGCCGCTGATTCGGGGGCTCTGGTTCACTCAGACCGGGGGTAAGGAGGGATACAGAGGGTGGAGAGAGCCTGTGGCGGCAGAGGCTGGTGTGACTTTGCACCAGCCTGAGGTGCACCGTGCGTTCTCCTGGGGAAGTTGTCCCTGGATCCCGGGACCCTGGCAGTGGCGGGCTGCACAGGCTCCCCGGAAGAGAGGTGTGGAGAGTGACCTGTGTTTGCACACAGGCTTATTGGTGGCAGCAGCAGCAGCTTTAGCGTCTCATGCCCGTCTCTGGGGTCCACGTTGTTAGACGTGGCTCACGCCCGTCTCTGGATCTCCTTTAAGCAGCACTCATAATACCCTCTCCTCGGGCACGAGGAAACAAAGAGGGAAGAAAAAGTCTCTTGCCTCTTCGGCAGGTCCAGACTTTTTCCCGGACTCCCTCCCAGCTAGCCGTGGTGCACTAACCCGTTCAGGCTGTGTTCACGCTGCCAGTCATCTCCCTGTGCTCCGACCGAAGCCTGAGCCTCAGCTCCCAGCCCTGCCCACCCCGGCAGGTGAGCAGACAAGTCTCTTGGGCTGGTGAGTGCTGGTCGGCACCGATCCTCTGTGCAGAAATCTCTCTGCTTTGCCCTCTGCACCCGTGTTGCTGCGCTCTCCTCCGCGGCTCCGAATCTCCCCCAGCTCCGCTGCCCGCAGTCTCTGCCCGCAAAGGGGCTTCTAGTGTGTGGAAACCTTTCCTCCTTCACGGCTCCCTCCCACTGGTGTAGGTCCCGTCTCTATTCTTTTGTCTCTGTTTTTCCTTTTTTCTTTTGCCCTACCCAGGTACGTGCAGAGTTTCTTGCCTTTTGGGAGGTCTTAGGTCTTTTGCCAGCGTTCAGTAGGTGTCCTGTAGTAGTTGTTCCATGTGTAGATGTATTTCTGATGTATCTGTGGGGAGGAAGGTGATCTCCGCATCTTACTCTTCTGCCATCTTCCCCCTTTCCCCAAAAAAATTTTTTTAAAGATTATTTTTTGATGTGGACCATTTAAAAAGTTTTATTGAATTTGTTACAATATTGCTTCTGTTTTGGTTTTTTTCAATTTATTTTATTGACGTATAGTTAATTTACAATATTATGGTAATTTCTGCTGTACAGCAAAGTGATTTGGTTATATATCTATATACATATATATATTCTTTTTCATATTCTTTTCCGTTATATTTTATCACAGGATATTGAATATAGTTCCTTGTGCTATACACAAGGATATACACAAGGTCCTTGTTGTTTAATTTTTTTTGTTATTGGAGTATAATTACAATAGCCAGGACATGGAAACAACCTAAATGTCCATTGACAGATTCATGGATAAGGAAGATGTGGTACATATATATAATGAAATATTACTCAGCCATAAAAAGAGAGAGGGGATATATGTGTACATATAGCTGATTCACTTCACTGTACAGCAGAGACTAACACAACATTGTAAAGCAATTATACTCCAATAAAAACAAAAGTTGGGGCTTACTGAGATTATCTCTTAGATATGCATCTTAACTATCTGAGACATTCTATTAGTAATGTGAGTAAAGATAGTACTAAAATAAAACTAACAATAATACTGTTATGGGTTAGATTTCATCCCCTCAACAAGCATATGTTGAAGTTCTAACCCCTGGTACCTCAGAATGTGATTGTATTTGAGATAGGGTTTTTAAAGAGGTCAGTAAGGTAACTTGAAGTCATTAGTGTGGGCCTTAACCCAATATGACCAGTGTCCTTATAAAAAGAGGGAAGTAGAACACAGACATGTACAGAGGGAAGACCGTGTGAGGACACAAGGAGAAATCAGCCATCCATAAGCCAAGGAGAGAGGCCTTAGAAGAAATCAACTCTATTGACACATTGATCTTGGATTTCTAGCCTTCAGATTTGTAGGAAAATAAATTCCTGTTGTTTAAGTCACTCAGTCTCGGGTACTTTGTTATGGAAGCCTGAGCAAAAGAAGACACATACTTTTTGTGCCTTTGAGGATGCGAGTGTTATTATATTTATTTTATATGCTATTACTCCTAGTACAAATAATAATAAATTGACCATATTATAATGCCTATCTGAGCAACCAAGAAATGATGAGAAAACCTTGAAAACCACACTGAATTATATATCTTAAATTCATGACCATGAAAGAATTGCTTCTTTTATTTTCATCCTACCTACACTACTACATTACTCCTCACAATCACTAGCGAACTTCCTCCATTCTAATGACCCCCTGCAATAATTCATGGAAAAGGTGGAAGTAATCAGGTTAGACTTCTCAGAGCTTTCCAAACCTAATCTACCTGTTTTTGCCCTGGCATTCTCTGCCACCCCTCTGCATACATGCTCCTGTTAGCACCCAGCCCCTCACCTCTGTTCAGATCCCATGCCTTCTACCTTCTCAGGGACTTTGCTTCTGCAATTATTACTCCTCTTCATTGAACCATCAACTACTCCTTCTATATTGGAGCATTCTCCAATCTGGGGTGGGGGGGCAGAAATCCACCCTCTTCCCGCATGTCCTTCTGTAGATACTGGCACTTTTATGTGTTGTCCTTCAAAGAAGATTACCTCAACTTACCCTGAGACTATTCTGTCTTCAAGCTATTTCAATAAATACGATTATCAAAATTATATAGAAAACATACTAGCTAGAATACTTAAAACAATTCTGAAGAAGAATTATGTTGGAGTACTCACTCTACCTGATTTCAAGACTTACTATAAAACCATAGTAATCAAGATAGTGTGATATTGACCAAAAAAATCAACAGAGTCTAGTAATAGACTCATACATACATGATTAATTGATTTTCAACAAAAGTACAAAGGCAATTCAAGGTAGAAGACGATCTTTTCAGCAAATAGTTTTGGGGTAATTGGATTCGATAAGAAAAAAAATAAACATTTACCTATAACTATCATCACATACAAAAATTAACCCAATATGGACCACAGAACTAAATGTGACACCCAAAGTTATAAAACTCTTAGATGAAACATACAAGAAAATATTTATGGCCTTTAGTTAGTGTAGTGATTTGAATAGTGTGTCTTCAAAATTTTTGTTCATCTAGAATATCAGAATTTATTTGGAAATTTATTTGGAAATAAGGTCTTTGCATATATAATTAGTTATGTTAAGACGAGGTCATACTAGATTAAGGTGGGTCCTAAATCCAAAGAGTGGTGCTCTTATAAGAAGAGGAAAGGACACACAGAAACACAAGTGGAGGGGAAAATACCATGTGAAAACGAGGGCGAAGACTGAAGTGATGCATCTATAATCCAAGCAACATCAGGGTTTGCCACCAGAAGCTAGGAGAGAGGCATGGAACAGATTCTCCCTTAGAGCATCCAAAAGGAAAAAACTTGATTTTGGACTTCTGGCATCTAGAACTGTAGAGAATAATTTTCTGTTGTTTTAAGCCCCCAAATTTGTGGTAATTTGTTATGGCAGCACTAGGAAACTAATATAGTTAGGCAAAGATTTCTTAGATAAGACATTACAAGCACAGTCCATACAAGAAAAATTGATACATTGGACTCCAAGTTTTGCTCTTAGAAAGACATGGTTAAAAGAAAGAAAGACAAGTCACATACAGGGAGAAAATATTTATGAAACACCTACGTGATAAAGTACTTGTTTCCAGAATATACAAAAAAACCTCAAATCTCAATAAGAAAATAAACAAACAAATTACAAAGTGGGCCAAAGATTTGAACAAATACTTCACCAAAGATGTATGGATGGCAAATACATACATGAAAATATATCAGTATCATAAATCATGAGGGAAATACAAATCAAAACCACAATGAGATACCTCCACATACCTATTCTAATAGCTAAAATGAGAAGAATAAACTCTGATAGTATCAGTTGCTGGTTAGGATATAGTGCAACTGGAACTCTCATATTGCTGGTGGGGATGCAAAATGATAGAGCCACTTTGGAAAATAGTTTCACAGTTTCTCGTGAAGTTAAACATATACTTACTACATGACCCAGAGATTCCACACCTAGATATTTATCCAAGAGAAAGGAAAACTTATGTTCACAGAAAACCTGTAGGTGGTTATTTATGGTGGCTTTATTCATAATCACCAAAAAGTGAAAACAACTCAATGTCCTTCAACTGGTGAATGTATAAGCAAACTGTATTCTATCCATACAGGAAAATACTACTCAGCAATAAAAAGGAACCAACCACTTACATATGCAACAGCATGGATGAATCTCAAACACATTACACAAAGTGAAAAAAGCCAGACTCAAAGCTTATATATTTTCATATCCATGACATTCTCCAAAAGGCAATACTGTACAGGTTGAGAATAGATTGGTGATCTCTAGGGGCTGGAGTTCAGGAGGGGGTTTGACTAAAGAAGGCAGGAGGAAATTTTTCCCGGTGATGGAACTACTCAGTATCTTGATTGTGGTAGTGGTTACATACTGTATGCACTTGTCAGAACCAATAAAACTGGAAACCAGAAAGAGTGAATTTTTCTGTTTTAGAATTATGCTTCTATACTAAAAATAAGAAGACATAGAATAAATCGAGATACTACAGAGTGACTCAGGAGCGACCCAGCTGATTGAACTTACACTTCCAAAGGATCTATGTCAACATATGCAAGTTGTGCTCAGAGCCATGAAATCTTTATTCTGGAACAGGTGAGAGTGTTGGATGATGTGATCAGGAAGAAAATGTACCTAGATTGTGATACCTTGGAGAAACAGGCTTTAATCCTCAACTTTGATGAACCAGTAGTAAAGGTTTGGTTCAAGAAACATGTGTCACAGGCGAATTCTATCAAACATCTAGAGAAGAGTTACTATTCTTCTCAAACTTTTCCAAAATATAGCAGAGGGAGGAACACTCTCAAACTCATTCTACGAGGCCACCATCACGCTGATAACAAAACCAGACAAAGATGTCACAAAGAAAGAAAACTACAGGCCAATATCACTGATGAACATAGATGCAAAAATCCTCAACAAAATACTAGCAAACAGAATCCAACAACACATTAAAAGGATCATACACCATAATCAAGTGGGGTTATTCCCAGGAACGCAAGGATTCTTCAATATACACAAATCAATCAGTGTGATACACCATATTAACAAACTGAAGGAGAAAAACCATAAGATCATCTCAATAGATGCAGAAAACACTTTCGACAAAATTCAACACCAATTTATGATAAAAATCCTCCAGAAAGTAGGCATAGAGGGAACTTACCTCAACATAATAAAGGCCATATATGACAAATCCACAGCCAACATCATCCTCAGTGGTGGAAAACTGAAACCATTTCCACTAAGATAAGGAAAAAGACAAGGTTGCCCACTCTCACCACTGTTATTCAAAATTGTTTTTGAAGTTTTCGCCACAACAGTCAGAGAACAAAAAGAAATAAAAGGAATCCAAATCGGAAAAGAAGAAGTAAAGATGTCACTGTTTGCAGATGACATGATACTATACATAGAGAATCCTGAAGATGCTACCAGAAAACTACTAGAGCTAAGCAATGAATTTGGTAAGGTAGGAGGATACAAAATTAATGCACAGAAATCTTGTGCATTCCTATAAATTAATGATGAAAAATCTGAAAGTGAAATTAAGGAAACACTCCCATTTACCACTGCAACAAAAAGAATAAAATACCTGGGAATAAACCCACCTAAGGAGACAAAAGACCTGTATGCAGAAAACTATAAGACACTGATGAATGAAATTAAAGATGATACAAACAGATGGAGAGGTATACCATGTTCTTGGATTGGAAGAATCAACATTGTGAAAATGACTCTACTACCCAAAGCAATCTACAGATTCAATGCAATCCCTATCAAACTACGACTGCCATTTTTCACAGAACTAGAAAAAAACATTTCACAATTTGTATGGAAACACAAAAGACCCTGAATAGCCAAAGCAATCTTTAGAAAGAAAAACGGAACTGGAGGAAACAGGCTCCCTGAATTCAGACTGTACTTCAAAGCTACAGTAATCAAGACAGTATGGTAGTGGCACCAAAACAGAAATATAGAGCATTGGAACAGGATAGAAAGCCCAGAGATAAACCCACGCACATATGGTCACCTTATTTTTGATAAAGGACACAAGAATATAAAATGGAGAAAAGACAGCCTTTTCAATAAGTGGTACTCGGAAAACTGGACAGCTACATGGAAAAGAATGAAATTAGAACACTCCCTAACAACATATACAAAAATAAACTCAAAATGGATTAAAGACCTAAATGTAAGGCCAGACACTATAAAATTCTTAGAGGAAAACATAGGCAGAACACTCTATGACATAAATCACAGCAAGATCCTTTTTGACCCACCGCCTAGAGAAATGGAAATAAAGACAAAAATAAACAAATGGGACCTAATGAAACTTAAAAGCTTTTGCACAGCAAAGGAAGCCATAAACAAGACCAAAACACAACCCTCAGAATGGGAGAAAATATTTGCAAATGAAGCAACTGACAAAGGATTAATCTCCAAAATTTACAAGCAGCTCATGAAGCTCCATATCAAAAAAACAAACAACCC
This sequence comes from Delphinus delphis, assembly GCF_949987515.2. Classification (NCBI taxonomy): domain Eukaryota; kingdom Metazoa; phylum Chordata; class Mammalia; order Artiodactyla; family Delphinidae; genus Delphinus; species Delphinus delphis. The sequence continues at coordinate 82,761,089 of NC_082704.1, forward strand.
AATCCAAAAATGGGTAGAAGATCTAAATAGACATTTCTCCAGAGAAGATATAGAGACTGCCAACAAACACATGAAAGAATGCTTAAAGTCATTAATCATTAGAGAAATGCAAATCACAACTACAATGAGATATCACTTCACACCAGTCAGAATGGCCATCATCAAAAAATCTACAGACAATAAATGCTGGAGAGGGTGTGGAGAAAAGGGAACCCTCTTGCACTGTTGGTGGGAATGTAAATTGATATAGCCACTATGGAGAACAGTATGGAGGTTCCTTAAAAAACTAAAAATAGAACTACCATACAACCCAGCAATCCCACTACTGAGCATATACCCTGAGAAAACCATAATTCAAAAGAGTCATGTACCAAAATGTTCATTGCAGCTCTATTTACAATAGCCAGGACATGGAAGCAACCTATGTGTCCATCGACAGATGAATGGATAAAGATGTGGCACATACATACAATGGAATATTACTCAGCCATAAGAAGAAACGAAATTGAGTTGTTTGTAGTGAGGTGGATGGACCTAGACTCTGTCATACAGAGTGAAGTAAGTCAGAAAGAGAAAAACAAGTACTGTATGCTAACACATATATATGGAATCTAAAAAAAAAACGTTATGAAGAACCTGCAGGAAAAAAGACGCAAACCTAATAGAGAATGGATTTGAGGACCCAGGGAGGGTAAGCTGGGACGAAGAGAGAGAGTGGCATGTACATATATACACTACCAAATGTAAACTAACTAGCTAGTGGGAAGTAGCTGCATAGTACAGGGAGATCAGCTCGGTGCTTTGTGATCACCTAGAGGGGTGGGAGAGGGAAGGTGGGAGGAAGGGAGATGCAAGAGGGAAGAGATATGGGGATATATGTATATGTATAGCTGATTCACTTTGTTATAAAGCAGAAACTAACACACCATTGTAAAGCAATTATACTCCAATAAAGATGTTAAAAAAAAAAAGAAACATGTGTCAAGTGGAGAAAGCAGTGAAAAACTAAGCAATGGTTGTTACCAGTATCACAAAATCAGACTGTTTCGTTGAAGGAGGAAGCGACCTCTAACCCACAACTGCTGCAAATACTCGTCCTATGAGTTCTCGAATTTCAGGTGCCCAAGGCCTTGAATCTCCTGAGGTTTCTAGAATTGAGCAGCCTGGAGGATGACTCCTTTTGGAATTCATCACAGGATTCTCAGCCTCATGATGCTCAGAGGTGAGTATCTCTTTTCCAAGGGTCCTGGCTGAGGGAGCTGACACCAATCTTCAACTTGGCTTCTGACCTAGCTGCATAGCTCCTGACAAAGGTCTGTGATCCAAACTCTTATCAGTAGAAAAACATTTCCAACCACCTTTATTGGGTAAACCTGAGTCTAAACAGACCAGACCTCAAAGATACACTTTTTTTTCTGTAAGGAAAAACAGTTCTCCTCATTTCTTCATTGCCCACATTTTCTGTCTTCCCTTTCATTATCTCCTCATCTAAATTTCTGAATGAAAGAGAGTCATCAAGTGACTTGGAGGAAATAGCAGACATCAGCCAATTTTCCATGGCTCTCAGCTTACACCATGTTTAGCTTAGCTCAATGAAAACACTCCAACCCAAAGTCAATATAACCTAAGAATTTCTGCTCCCTATGGGTTATCTTTTGTTCTTTTAAAAAACACCCAAGTTATTGTCAATGCTGGGGAATGCCAGCGTTTGTAAGTCTACTGCTAACTCTTCCAGTGCAGAGGGAAATAATGAATTTTCTAATATTTTGAAGGAAGTTGCCATAATATTGGTATCAGAACTCAAAAGGAGACTTTAATTGTGTAAGCTGTATGTTTATGTGTTGGGCCTTTATTAAGAAAAAGAAGAAAAAGAGGTTTTAATAAAACTCTTGGAAATCAGATACCTAACAAAAAGCATTCAGTAGAATTCTTTTTTTAATTTCCTTTGAGTCTTTATTTTTTTGTGGCTTATTTTATTTTTAATCTTTATTTTATATTGGAGTATAGTTGATTTACAATGTTGTGTTAGTTTCAGGTGTACAGCAAGGTGATTTAGTTATACATGTACATATATCTATTCTTTTTCATATTCCTTTCCCATGTAGGTTATTAAAGAGTATCAGTATAGTTCCCTGTGGTATACAGTAGGTCCTTGTTGATTATCTACTTTATATATAGTAGTGTGTATATGTTAATCCCAACCTCCTAATTTATCCATTCCCTTATGGTAACCAAAAGTTTGTTTTCTAAGTCTGTGAGTCGGCTTTTGTTTTGTAAATAAGTTCATTTGCATCATTTTCTAGATTCCACATATAAGTAATATCATATATTTGTCTTTCTTTGTCTGACTTACTTCACTAAGTATGACAATCTCTAGGTCTATCTATATTGCTGCAAATGGCATTGCTTCATTCTATTTTATGGCTGAGTAATATTCCATTGTATATATGTACCTCATCTTTATCCATTCCTCTGTTGATGGACATTTAGGTTGCTTTCAAGTCCTGGCTATTGTAAATACTGCTGCAATGAATATTGGGGTGCATATATCTTTTTGGATTATAGTTTTCTCCGGATATATGCCCAGGAGTGGGATTGCAGGATCATATGGTAGCTCTGCTTTTAGTTTTTAAAGGAACCTCCATCCTGTTTTCCGTAGTGACTGTACCAATTTACATTACCACAAAGAGTGTAGAAGGGTTCCCTTTTCTGTGCACCTTCTCCAGCATTTATTGTTTGTAGACATTTTGTTGATGGCCGTTTTGGCTGGTTTGAGGTGATACATCATTTTAGTTTTGATTTGCATTTCTCTAATAATTAGTGATGCTGAGCATCTTTTCTTTTTTTTAACATCTTTATTGGAGTATAATTGCTTTACAATGGTGTGTTAGTTTCTGCTTTATAAGAAAGTGAATCAGCTATACATATACACATATCCCTATATCTCTTCCCTCTTGTGTCTCCCTCCCATCCTCCCTATCCCACCCCCCTAGGTGGTCACAAAGCACCGAGCTGATCTCCCTGTGCTATGTGGCTGCTTTACTAGCTATCTATTTTACATTTGGTAGTGTACATATGTCCACGCCAGTTTCTCACTTCATCCCAGCTTACCCTTCCCACTCCCCATGTCCTCATGTCCATTCTCTACGTCTGCATGTTTATTCTTTTCCTGCCCCTATGTTCTTCAGAACCATTTTTTTGGGATTCCATATATATGCGTTAGCATACGTTATTTGTTTTTCTCTTTCCGACTTACTTTACTCCGTATGACAGACTCTAAGTCCATCCACCTCACTACGAATAACTCAATTTCATTTCTTTTTATGGCTGAGTAGTATTCCATTGTATATATATGACACATCTTCTTTACCCATTCATCTGTCGATGGACACTTAGGTTGCTTCCATGTCCTGGCTAATGTAAATAGAGCTGCAACGGACATTACGGTACCTGACTCTTTTTGAATTATGGTTTTCTCAAGGCATATGCCCAGTGGTGGGATTGCTGGGTCATATAGTAGTTCTATTTTTAGTTCTTTAAGGAACCTCCATACTGTTCTCCATAGTGGCTATATCAATTTACATTCCCACCAACATTGCAAGAGGATTCCCTTTTCTCCACACCCTATCCAGCATTTATTGTTTGTAGATTTTTTGATGATGGCCATTCTGACTGGTGTGAAGTGATACCTCATTGTAGTTTTCATTTGCATTTCTCTTATGATTAGTTATGTTGAGCATCCTTTCATGTGATTGTTGACAATCTGTATATCTTCTCTGGAGAAGTATCTATTTAAGTCTTCTGCCCATTTTTGGATTTTTTTTTTGTTGTTGTTGTTGTTGTACGCGGCCTCTCACTGTTGTGACCTCTCCCGTTGTGGAGCACAGGCTCCGGATGCGCAGGCTCAGTGGCCATGGCTCACGGGCCCAGCCACTCCACGGCATGTGGGATCTTCCTGGGCCAGGGCACGAACCTGTGTCCCCTGCATCGGCAGGCAGACTCTCAACCACTGCGCCACCAGGGAAGCCCAGGTTGTTTGTTTTTTTTTGATATGGAGCTGCATGAGCTCCTTGTATATTTTGGAGATTAATTCTTTGTCCGTTGACTTGTTTGCAAATATTTTCTCCCATTATGAGAGTTGCCTTTTCATCTCGTTTATGGTTTCCTTTCCTGTGCAGAAGCTTTTAAGTTTCATTAGGTCCCATTTGTTTATTTTTGTTTTTATTTCCATTTCTCTAGGTGGTGGGTCAAAAAGGATCTTGCTGTGATTTATGTCATAGAGTGTTCTGCCTATGTTTTCCTCTAAGAGTTTTATAGCATCTGGCCTTACATTTAGGTCTTTAATCCATTTTGAGTTTATTTTTGTGTATGGTGTTAGGGAGTGTTCTAATTTCATTCTTTTCCATGTAGCTGTCCAGTTTTCCGAGTACCACTTATTGAAGAGGCTGTCTTTTCTCCATTGTATATTCTTGCCTCCTTTATCAAAAATAAGGTGACCATATGTGCGTGGGTTTATCTCTGGGCTTTCTATCCTGTTCCATTGATCTATATTTCTGTTTTTGTGCCAGTACCATACAGTCTTGATTTCTGTAGCTTTGTAATACAGTCTGAAGTCAGGGAGCCTGATTCCTGTAGCTCTGTTTTTCTTTCTCAAGATTGCTTTGGCTATTCAGGATCTTTTTTTGTGTTTCCATACAAATTGTGATTTTTTTTGTTCTAGTTCTGTGAAAAATGCCAGTGGTAGTTTGATAAGGATTGCATTGAGTCTGTAGATTACTTTGGGTAGTAGAGTCATTTTCACAATGTTGATTCTTCCAATCCAAGAACATGGTATATCTCTCCATCTGTTTGTATCATCTTTAATTTCTTTCATCAGTGTCTTATAGTTTTCTGCATACAGGTGTTTTGTTTCCTTAGGTAGGTTTATCCTAAGTATTTTATTCTTTTTGTTGCAATGGTAAATGGGAGTGTTTCCTTAATTTCTCTTTCTGATTTTTCATCATTAGTGTGTAGGAATGCACGTGATCTGTGCATTAATTTTGTATCCTGCTATTTTACCAAATTCCTTGATTAGCTCTAGTAGTTTTCTGGTAGCATCTTTAGGATTCTTTATGTATAGTATCATGTCATCTGCAAACAGTGACAGTTCTACTTCCAATTTGGATTCGTTTTATTTCTTTTTCTTATCTCTTTTCTATTTGATGATAGCCATTTTGACAAGTCTGAGGTGATATCTCTTTATGGTTTTCATTTTCACTTCCCTTATGATTAGTGATGTGGAACATCTTTTCATGCCTCTGTTGGACGTTTGTATGTCTTCTTTGGAAAAATATCTATTCAATTTATCTGCCCATTAAATAAATCTGATTGTGTGCTGTTATTGAGTTGCATGAGTTCTTGATATATTTTAGATATTAACCCCTTAAAGATATATGGTTTGCAAATATTTTCTCCCACTCCATAGGTTGCCTTTTACTTTTGCTGATTATTTCTTTCACTGTGCAGAAGCTTTTTAGTTTAATTTCTCACTTGTTGATTTTTGTTTTATTGCTTGTGCTTATGGTGTCCTATCTAAGCAATTGTTGCAAAGACCAATGTGAAGGAGTTTTTCCCTATGTTTCCTTCTAGGGCTTTCATAGTTTCAGGTGTTATGTTTAAGTCTTTAGTCCATTTCAAGGTAATTTTTGTGAGTGCTGTAAGATAGTGGTCCTATTTAATTTTTCTGCATGTGGTTTCTCCTGCTTCCCCAGCACCATTAATTGAAGAGACTATCCTTTACCCACTGTGTATTCTTGGCTCCTGTGTCCAATATTATTTGAACATTTATATGGGAGCTTATGTCTGAGCTCTTATTTCTCTTCCATTGTTCTATGTGTCTATTTTTATGCCAGTACCATATTGTTTTGATTACTGTAGCTTTGCAGTATAGCTTGAAACCAGAAAGTGTGATGCCTCTGGATTTGTTCTTCTTTCTCAAGTTTGCTTTGGCTATTCTGTGTCTTTTGTGGTTACATACAAATTTTAGGATTGTTTTATCTATTTCTGTGAAAAATGCCTTTGGAATTTCAGTAGGGATTGCACTGAATCTATAGATGGTTTTAGGTATTATAGACATTTTAACAATATTAATTCTTCCAATCCAGAAATATGGGATATCTTTCCATTTGTTTGTGTCTTCTTCAATTTTCTTTAATTAAACTTACAGTTTTCAGTGTACAGATCTTTCACTTCCTTGGTTAACTTTATTCCAAAGTATTTTATTTTATTTTTTTAAACATCTTTATTGGAGTATAATTGCTTTACAATGGTGTGTTAGTTTCTGCTTTATAAAAAAGTGAATCAGTTATACATAAACATATGTTCCCATATCTCTTCCCTCTTGCATCTCCCTCCCTCCCACCCTCCCTATCTCACCCCTCTAGGTGGTCACAAAGTTCAGAGCTGATCTCCCTGTGCTATGCGGCTGCTTCCCACTAGCTATCTATTTTACGTTTGGTAGTGTATATATGTCCATGCCACTTTCTCACTTTGTCACAGCTTACCCTCCCCCCCCATATCCTTAAGTCCATTCTCCAGTAGGTCTGTGTCTTTATTCCCGTCTTGCCTCTAGGTTCTTCATTACCTCTTTTTTTTCTTATTTTATTTTATATTTTTGCTATTATAAATTAGATCATTTTCTTTATTTCTTTTTCAGATATTTTGTTGTTAGTGTATAGAAATGCAACTGATTTCTGTATGTTGATTTTATATCAGGAAACTTTCCTGAATTCATTGATTATTTCCAACAGTTTTTTGCTTAAGTGTCTGGGATTTTCTATATACAAGACCATATCATCTGCAGATAAACACAATTTAACTTCTTCCTTTCTGAGTTGGATAACTTTTCTTTTTCCTGCCTAATTGCTCTAACTAGGAGTTTTGGTTGTATGTTGAATAACAGTGGTGAGTGTCAGCACTTTTCCCTTGTTCTTGATCTTAAAGGAAAAGCTTTCACACCTTTCTCCATTGGGTATAATGTTAACTGTGGGTTTCTTGTATATGGCCTGTATTATGTTGAGGTGTCTTCCCTTTATACCCAATTTGTTGAGCGTTTTTATCATGAAAGAATATTGTATTTTGTCACATGCTTTTTCTGCATCTATTGAGATGATTATATGATTTTTTCTTTCATTTTATTAATGTCATGTATCACATTTATTAATTTGTGTATATTGAACCTTCCTTTCATCCCAGGGATAAATCCCACTTGATCATGGTGTATGATCCTTTTTTTTCTATAAATTTACTTATTTGTTTATTTAATTTTGGCTTAGTTGGATCTTTGTTGCTGTGCACGGGCTTTCTCAAGTTTTGGCGAGTGGGGGCTACTGTTCATTGCGGTGTGCGGGTTTCTCATTGCGATAGCCTCTCTTGTTGCAGAACATGGGCTCTAATCGTGCAGGCTTCAGTAGTTGTGGGTCACAGGCTCTAGAGCGCAGGCTCAGTAGTTGTGGTGCACGGGTTTCGTTGCTCTGTAGCATTTGGGATCTTCCTGGACCAGGGTTCGAAACCGTGTCTCCTGCATTGGCAGGCGGATCCTTAAGCACTGCACCACCAGGGAAGCCCCACAGTGTATGATCCTTTTAATGTGCCGTTGAATTCAGTTTGTTCATATTTTGTTGAGAATTTTTGCATCTATATTTGACCCTTGACCAACGTGGGTTTGAACTGTGAGAGTCCAGCTCTATTCAGATATTTTTCAATAATAAATACTACAGGACTACACAGTCCATAGTTGTTTGAATCCTTTGATATGGAGGACTGACTATAAGTTATGTGCTGATTAACCACTGCATTGTTCATGGGTCAATTGTATATTCATCAGGTATATTGGTCTGTAGTTTTGTTTCTTGTAATGTTCTTATCTTGCTTTGGTATCAGAGTAGTGCTGGCATGATAAAATGAATTTGGTAGTGTTCTGTCCTCTTCAGTTATTTTGGAAGAGTGTGAAAAGGATTGGTGTTAATTCTTCTTTAAATGTTTGGCAGAATTCACCAGTAAAACAATCTGATCCTGGGCTTTTCTTTGTTGGGAGATTTTTTTTTTCTTTGAGGTATGCGGACCTCTCACTGTTGTGGCCTCTCCCGTTGTGGAGCACAGGCTCTGGACGCGCAGGCTCAGCAGCCATGGCTCGCGGGCCTAGCTGCTCCGCAGCACGTGGGATCCTCCCGGACTGGGGCATGAACCCGTGTCCCCTGCATCGGCAGGCGGACTCTCAACCACTGCACCACCAGGGAAGCCCTGTTGGGAGATTTTTGATTACTGATTCAGTCTCCTTACTTGTTACTGGTCATATTTTCTGTTTCCTCATGATTCATCTTGATAAATTGTATGTTTTTAGGAATTTAACCATTTCTTCTATGTTATCAAATTTGCTGGTATATAATTGTTCATAATAGTTGCTTATGATTTTATATGCTACAGTTACACTTTGTATTTTCTTTTGCTTTTCCCTTTCTGAATCTGTAGGCTTCCAGATATCAAGAAAAGTGCTCTAGATTGTCCAGAAAAAGAGTGGTGCTCCAGATGAGGCTGTGACTCTCAATCTCAGCATAGCTCAAGGCAGTACTGCCTTATAAGAATCACATGCTACCACACTGCACCACAGGAACCAAAGATAATAAAGGCCTAAGAAGCCTTAATGAAGACATAGTCGACCCTTATTATTCCCAGATTCCATGTACTCAATTTGCCTAATCGCTAAAATGTATTTGAAACTCCCAAATAAATATAGTGCTGTATCAGTCATGGACATGTACAGAGCGCTGAAAAATTTGAGTAACTCAACACACATTCCCAGCTGAGGTAGAAGAACAAGCCAACTGTCTGACATCTTGTTTCAGCTCTCATAATGTTCTTTCCATGATTTTGTGCCATGGTTTTCAAATTTTTGTGCCTGTTGTTGATGATTTCGTTGCTTAAAATGGCTCCCAAGCATAGTGTTAAAGTGCTGTCCAGTGTTCCTAAGAGCAGGAAGGCTGTGATGTGACTAATGGAGAACATACATGTGTTAGATATGTTTTGTTCAGGAATGAGTTACAGTGCTGATGGGCCTGAATACAACGCTATTGAATCTTCAATCAATTAATCAATTTATATACAGTGACTTTAAATAGAAACACACATAAAAATAAGACTATGTATTGCTTGGTTGATAAAATGTTGTTATTAGAGTCTTGCAGGAACCTAGCTCTGTATTTCACTTATGAGCAGTGATTCAGTATTTGCTAATTCATTGTTTGTGCTGACTTTTACTGAATATAACATAAAATATAAGAACTGTGAATAAGGGGAATCAACTGTACTCATCTCAATAGTCCAACAGTCCTGTTAGGGACCGGTGTTTTTGTCTGTATCATCTGTGGCATTTTTCACGATGCTTGCAGAACTTAGCTAACCTTCTATTTGGGCCTCCCCTTTCCTCATTGCTCCTCTCTACTGTACCTCAGATCTTTTTTTGCATTAAGTGCTACCTCTGGTCACTTGCCTGTTTTTAACCTGAGAAAGATATCAAAACAATTTGATACCTTGAATCATTTAGAGACTTAAGAGAATGTGTATTTACAAAAATCATTTAAAAATTATAATTGAAACGTTGGCTGAGTAATAAAAACTAAGAAAGCAGCAAACAAATTGTTATTTGCAAATTATCTAGAGTTTCACACTTAGAGAAAACAAATTAACATGCTGTGTATTCATTCCAGCCTTTTAAAAATGCATTTTTAAAGGTTATGAGCTTGGAGGGTAGTGGTAATGTCTTTATAATACTGTCTGTAGTTTTTATTCTGTTTTGTTTAACATAATACCATACTCTACTTCCATAATGAGAATGAAGATGAGGATGTTGATACTGGTGTCAGTAGGAGCAAACACATGTATAGAGCTTGACATGGACCAGGAACTGTTCTCTGTGACGTGTGCATATTGACATGACACCCCGTGGTCTTTCATGCACTTAGGAGACATCATGTTCAATCCATACACAGATTCACTGTAATCTGATTCATGCCGATGGACATGTTCACCTGCCTTTTGATCCAGAGGACGCTGGACACTGCAGTGTATTCCAGATTTGGGGGTCAGATACCATATTTTTGTTGTTTCTGGCCTGGGTAGCAATCTGACTCAGTTCTTGCCAGCTAGGTGACTTTGGGCAAGTTCCTTCACCCATTAACCACTACGTGTCTCAAGCTACCTCATCTGCAGAAAGGGATGATAACATTAAAAATGCTTACCTCATAATGTTGCTGTGAGTACTTAGAGACCTTATTATACTTATACATATAGAGAGCTAAACACGGTCCAGAAGGGTGAGCTTTTATTCTTGTGTTTCTTCACTTTGGTTTCTGCTTGTAGCCATATCCCTCTCTCCCTGCCCCCATGCTTTCTCCTCCCCCACTCCCGCTGCACTCTGTCTCCTCTTTGCCCCTTTCCTCAGACTCTCCATCCAAAAACAATGTTTACCAACTCCTCAGGATGTAACTCAGAAAATATTCATACCATCACCCTTTGGTTAAAATAACATGAATATTAATGGAAGAAATAAGAAACACCATAAAACCGGCAATGTGAAAACTACACAAGAAATAAAGTCCTACTGATGAAAGTTTGAGTATTAATACTTTTGTATCTTCATCAGATTAAGATATTCAGAATTTGGTACAGGAGAATTAGACTTGATAAATATAATGGCCCCCCAAAAGGGCTATATGATGAGGTCCTTGGGCCTTTAAATTTCCTGCTGAAATGTTTTTAAAAATGTATATACTTATGTTCTACATTCGTCCAGTGATCATTTACTTTCCCATCATTATACAAATCATACGAAGAGGTCATTAGACTTCTAATTTCCTAGAGAATAGGCACTAAACTTTTCCATACGAGCGCCTGATGAAACCCCAGCATTGCATTTAGGCTTCAAAATATCCCTATATGGAGAGTTAAATACTCATTATGCTAAAAAAAATATACCAACTCCCATACCCCATACATTCAGTTCTTGAGTCCCTGAGGGGCTGAAGTGATAGTGCAAAGTCTATGTGGTGAATCAAAGGTGATCTTGACATTGTCTCTCTGGAACACTCTCCAGGGAAATGTGGGAACGGCAACAATTTAACAACAGTAATGACAACAGCTAGAATTCACCAGGAACTTGTCACATGCTGAGCACTGTCCTGACAACTTCCCATGTCTTAACATGGTCAGTGCTCTAAGCTGCCCCAAGGAGTAGTAACATTTACTCCTAACTAGTGTTTCCATGTTACTAATGGAGGAATTGAGGCACAGAGATGCTAAGTAGCCCGCTCAGTGTCACCCAGCAGTAAGGGGTGGAGCCACAGGTCTGTGGAGGCATTGTGGAAACTCAAGTGTGTTCTGTATTTATTCAGTCAAGGGCAAGATCCAATGGCTACTGCAAAATATGTAGAAAAACAGCTAACACATAACACAAATTGACCTTACAGCATGGAACTGCACACTAAATAGAAATCTGGTTTCTTCAGAAATCTTTTAGATGGAGGCTTGACAGGATTGGAATCAGGATGTTTTGTGGAAACAATGATCTGAGAACCTCCTTAGAACAGCAGACAGCATGTCAGTCTCCTAGCCTGAAGGTCTTGGGTTTGTGCATCAGAGAAGGCAGCAAACCTCTGTCACCTCCACATGCTCCCGATGGAGGGAGAAACCTGCCAGTAGGGAAAATAAGACCGTTCGTTCCTCTGCTCTGGTAGTACCCAGACAAATTGTCCATGTCAATCAGAACTGAGGAATTATATTAAAAAAACACAAAAATGCAGATTCCATGATCCGCACTCAGTGAATCTCATTTAGTGTGGCTACAACGGTGCCCTAGAATCTTTGATTTTTCACTCTGCCTGGGAAACTCTCAGGAACTTTAATAAACTCCTTTGGTAGCGAGACCGTCTCCAATGTACTGACTCTTCCCAGGACAAACACACAGTTGGGAAGACCAACCTGAGAGCACAGAAGAGAGAACGTAAAGGACACAGCGTGAGAGTCAAACCAAGGGCAGGGCAGTGGATCTTCTGAGAAGACACCACCACCCCACTGGCCTGTCTCTCTGAGGCTTCAGTTTATCTCAGATCCATTGTCTTCATGGCCAGTGGATGGAGGTGGTGAGAGGAGATGACCTTTGAGATGCCACATGGCCTGGGCTTTTCTCGGGGGCCGTGGGACACAGACGATATGAGGTTATATGATCTATTCTCCCCACCTCCAGTCAGCCTCTGCTTCTCTCTTGCACCCTCACTCCCTCCATGCCACACAAGCCCAGAGCAACCAGAATTTAGGAAAAATGTCTTCCCTTCACCGATCAGACACCTGCCCCTGACCTGAGGAGATCTTCTCCCCTCTTCTCCTCTCAGCTGTCCTCCTCTGATCTGATCTGCCGTGCTGAAGCAGACAGCCTTCCCTAGTAGCTTAAAGCCCTCGCCTGGCCCGTGACTCTGGTGACGCAGCCTGGAGAGAGCTCGTCCTCTCTGAGAAGGACCCCAGACCCAGGAGCCAAGAGCCAAGACGACCACAGAACCATCCTAAACACTGATGCCCACGGCAGTGATTGACCTTGGAAACGAAGCCTTACCTCACACCCCGTCTGTCCCTGAACCATTATCCTGTCACAGAAAGCAAGAAAGACGAGGAAGGTGCCTGGAATCCTTCCTGGGGAGTCTTGTGTCCTACTCCATGCTGCCATGCTATTTCCCCAGACCAAACCCTGACGTGGTCCATATCATTCCTTTCCTTTTGATGGGAATAAGTGGTCTGGGGATACCTTCATAAAATTGTATTCTTGTGGTTGATAACCAGTATGTTATGTGGTTTACTACCACAATGGTGCATCTGGTAAGTAGGTGGAAGCTGACAGGAAGTTTCAGAGGGTAGGTCTGGGTGCTGAAATGATTGGGAGGAGCTACCGCCATCTGTGGGCTGAGGGTTACAGGGAGGCAAACACTTTTAAGCAGAGAGTTAAATAAAGTGGATTTTCCATGATTGTAATTTCCCCGTGAATTAAGGGAAGCTTGAATGTTGCTTTCTCTGGCAACTAACAAAGAATCCTTGAGTGTTTTAGAGAACACATACTGAAGGCAATTCTCTTAGTGGCCTTGAGCTTGATGCAACACAACAGTGTCGCTTGGTAGCTGAGGTTGTACACGCCTATAGGAATGAGGGGAATCCAGCTGTACTGACTAGATGGATCTTCAGGATATGCTGTTAATAGATGGGAAAAATTACGTGGGAAATGCTCATAGTGTGATCTGCCATGGGTTTCTGAACAAAGCCAGATAAGCCCATTGTCTTTAAGGCACTGAAATTTATTTATTTATTAATTTTTAAAAAAATATTGGAGTATAGTTGATATAGTATACACAACTAACAATGTTGTGTTAGTTTTAGGTATATAGCAGAGTGATTCAGTCGTAAATATATATGTATCCATTCTTTTTCAACTTCTTTTCCCACTTAGGTTATTACAGAATACGGAGCAGAGTTCCCTGTCCTATACAGCAGGTCTTTGCTGGTTATCTATTTTAAGTATAGCAGTGTCACATATACACACTAGTATATGTAAAACAGATAACTAATAAGGTACCGTATAGCACAGGCAACTCTTCTTTATACTCTGTAATGACCTACATGGGAAAAGAATCTAAAAAAGAGTGTATATATGTATAACTGATACACTTTGCTGTACAGCAGAAACTAATGCGACATTGCAAATCAACTATAAAAAAAATAAGTATAGCAGTGTGTACATGTGAATCCCAAACTCCCAATCTATCCTTCCCCTCACCCTTCTCCCCTGGTAACCATAAGTTCATTCTCTAAGTCTGTGAGTCTGTTTCTGTTCTGTAATAATTTCATTTGTATCATTTGTAGATTCTGTATATAAGCAATATCATGTGATATTTTTTTCTCTCTGTCTGACTTACTTCACTTAGTATGCCAATCTCCAGGTCCATCCATGTTGCTGCAAATGGCATGATTTCATTCTTTTTAATGGCTAGTATTCCACTGTATATATGTACCACATCTTCTTTATCCATTCATCTTTTGATGGACATTTAAGTTATTTCCATATCCTGGCTATTGTATACAGTGCTGCAATGAACATTGGGGTGCATGTATACTTATTCTCTGGATATATGCCCAGGAGTGGGATTGATGGATTATATGGTAGCTCTATTTCTAGTTTCTTAAGGAACCTCCATACTCTTCTCCATGGTGGCTGTACTAATTTACATTCCCACCAACAGTGTAGGAGAGTTCCCTTTTCTCCACACTATCTCCAGCATTTATTGTTCCTAGACTTTTTGATGATAACCATTCTGACTGGTTTGAGGTGATATCTCATTGTAGTTTTGATTTGCATTTCTCTAATGATTAATGATGTTGAGCATTCTTTCATGTGTTTTTTGGCAATCTGTATATCTTCTTTGGAAAAATGTCTATTTAGGTCTTCTGCCCATTTTTGGATTGGGTTGTTTGTATTTTGATATTGAGCTGCATGAGCTGTTTGTAAAGTTTGGAGATTAATCCCCTGTTGGTGACATCACTTGCAGATATTTTCTCCCATTCTGTGGGTTGCATTTTTGTTTTGTTTATGGTTTCCTTTGCTGTGCAAAAGCTTTTGAGTTTAATTAGGTCCCATTTGTTTATTTTTGTTTTTATTTACTTTACTCCAGGAGACGGTTCTAAAAATATATTGCTGCGATTTATGTCAAAGAGTGTTCTGCCTATATTTTCCTCTAAGAGTTTTATAGTATCCGGTCTTATATTTAGGCATTTAATCCATTTTGAGTTTATTTTTGTGTATTCTGTTAAAGAATGTTCTAATTTCATTTTTTTACATGTAACTGTCCTGTCTTCCTAGCACAATTTATCAAAGAGATTGTCATCTCCTTGTATAGTCTTGCCTCCTTTGCTGTAGATTAATTGACCATAAGTGCATGGATATATTTCTGGGATTTCTATCTTGTTCCATTGATCTATATTTGTGTTTCTGTGCCAGGACCATACTGTTTTGATGACTTTAGCTTTGTAGTATAGCCTTAAATCAGGGAGCCTGATTCCTCCAGCTCCGTTTTTCTTTCTCAAGATTGCTTTGGCTATTCGGGGTCTTTTTTGTGTTCATACAAATTTTAAGATTTTTTTTTTCTAGTTCTGTGAAAAATGCCATTGGTAATTTGATAGGGATTACACTGAATCTGTAGATTGCCTTGGGTAGTATAGTCATTTTGACAATATTGATTCTTCCAGTTCAAGAACATGGTACATCTTTCCCATCTTTCTGTGTCATCTTCAGTTTCTTTCATTGGCATCTTATAGCTTTTGTAGTACAGGTCTTTTGACTCCTTAGGTAGGTTTATTCCTAAGTATTTTATTCTTTTTGATGCTATGGCAAATGGGGGTTTCTTTAATTTTCTATCTGTTCTTTCATTGTCAGTGTATAGAAATGCAACAGATTTCTGTGTATTTATTTTTTATCCTGCAACTTTACCAAATTCATTGATTAGTTCTAGTAGCTTTCTGGTAGCATCTTTAGGATTCTCTAAGTATAGTATCATGGCATCTGCAAACAGTGACAGCTTTACTTCTTCTTTTCCAGTTTGGATTCCCTTTATTTCTTTTTCTTCTCTGATTGCCATGGCTAGGACTTTGAAAACTATGTTGAATACAAGTGGCGAGAGTGGACATCCCTGTCTCATTGCTGATCTTAGAGAAAATGCTTTCAGGTTTTCATTGTTGAGTATGATGTTACCTGTAGGTTTGTCATATATGGCCTTTATTATGTTGCAGTATGTTCCATCTATGCCTATACTTTCCTGTAAATTGAGAGAAGCCTGTGTCTTGTTTGGTTTGGAAACTCACTAAAAATTCTTGAATGTTTTGGAAAACACATCATGAAGGCAATACTGTTCTTGAATTTGAATCTGATGCAACATGCGTGTTATCAGTTTACATGTGTAGCTGTGCATGATGGGAGCATGCAGAATGAGGGGAATCCAACTGTACTGACCACAGAAATTTTCTCCATGATATATTGTTAATTGACAGGGAAAATTTAGTAGGAGATGTTCATAGTGTGATCCTTTAAGAGTTTCTGAACACATTCAGCTATACTCATTGCTGTTACTGCACTGAAGTTTTGTTTCCATATCTGTCTCCCTCACCAGAGCCACTTTCCTGATATATTGGAAACATACTCTGTCCTCAGGATAGAGCAGAGGACCTGACATATGGTAGGAGGCAAGTAAACACTTGTGGAATTGAAGGAAACTCTAAATGGTTGGATGGCCAAACCCAGTATTGTAATCATGAACCTGATGGATGTTAGCCTGGGTGGGTGGAAGAGAAATGCCTCAGATCTGTGCCTTAACCTCATTCCCTGAGGTTCACACACTGGTGATATTAGTAGATGAGTAGGAGAGGAGTCTGCACATTAAACAACTAATATGACTAAAATGTTCATTAGAATCAGTATCCCTTTTACTTGACCCCATTAGTCTTTGGACCCTTTCTTGTTCTCTGAAGACAATGGTGTTCCATGCTCATCTTGTACTTTTCCCGCCTCCAGCTAAGAATGAGCCATTTTACCAAGGAGCTCTGGCTTCTTTAGTAACCATGATTTCAGAAGCAGGTCTGGTCACTGCTACTGAGTACTGAGGTGTCTTTTCTTCTAGATCTTTTCAGTGGACAGACAGAGGTAAGGAATATATACGTATATATACACATATATACAGATAATTCAAATTCAAAATAACATTAAACATTTTTCCTTACCTTCTTTTATTTTATATTTTTATCTCTTTTCTCTTAAAGTGAAAATCATTATTCTGAAAGATTAACATATTTGCTTATTAGTTTTAAATTAGAAACTGTACAAAATAATTCTTTTGAGTTGTTTCAATCCTTGTACTATCTCCCAAAAAAGAAATAGTCAGAATACTGCTTTCAAAAGCACTCGAATTGGAGGCTCCTTTTTCAAGTAATTTGGAGTAAGCATATTTAACTCTTCCTCTCTCACCTCTCTCATCATTTTATAATGTAGCTATAAAATCTGGACAGATTGCACGGAGCATGTATTTGAGGACTCCAAAAATTAAATCGTAGCAATAAAATTGGAAAAAAAACCAGAATGAAAACTGCCAATGAAACGGTGTTCATTTTACCATTTTTATTTCCTCCAGTCTACCCACTACTTGGCAATGGGCACAGGCACAGAGCAACTAAAGCCCCAGATTTCTGGCCAGAGGACCATCAAAGGGAGCTTCATGGACCAAGAAATATTGATGAGATCAATAGAGAGAGAAGCATGGAAAACTGAACCCCAAAGTTTGCTACTAATTCTTAGGCTGAACCCTAAGCAGTGCATACTGAGAACAACTACCGATAGACCACCAACCAGTACCAGACAAGCCACTAGATGGCACACCAGAGCAATACTTTGAAAACAGCTGCCATTAGAACAGGGCATGCAGAAAGCATGTTGGAACTTGCTGCTTGAGCCTAAGCAGAAATATACAGAAATATCAACATCCTTCATAGGACTTACACAGACCAAGAGTCTCATAACCAAATAGTCAAAACGTCCTGAATGCAATTAAAAATTACTGGAAATATGAAGAAGCAGAAACATCTCAATTCTCATGGGAGAAGACAACCAACAGACAAAAATGCTGAGAAGACAGAGATGTTGGGATTATCTGATAAAGTCGTTAAAGCTGCAATTTAAAAAATGCTCCAACAAGCAATCATGAAGCCTTTTAAAACAAATATAAAAATAGGAAGTCTCAGCTCCCACAAATATTGGAAGATATAAAGAAGAACCAAATGGAAATTTTTATAAGTGAAAAATGTGATCACCAAACTAAAAATCATAATGGGTGGAGTCAGTAGTAGAGTGGAGGCAAGAAAAGAGTCAGTAAACTTGAAGATAGATCAAAAGAAATTATTGCATCTGAAAAACAGAAAGAAAATGAGACTGCAAGAGAAATGAACAGAAAGTCAAGGACCTATGGGAAAATACCAGAACATTTAACAGTTGTGTCATCAGAATTCCAGAAAGAGAGGAGAACAAGTGCAGTGATGAAAAATAATTTTTGAAATAACAATGGCTGGAAACTTTCCAAATTTGGCAAAAGATATAAACCTACAGATTCAAGAAGCTTAGCAATCCCCAAACAGAATAGACCCAAAAGAACCCATACCCAGGCATATGAAGATCAAATTGTCAAAAAGTAAAGACAGAGAAAAATCCCCAAAGCAACCAGAGGAAAATGATGCATTACCTATATGAGAACAATGATTCAAATGACTGTGGATTTCTCATCAGAAACCATGGAGGCCAGAAGGGAGTGTCTCAAAATTTTTAATGTGCTGCAAGAAAATAATTGTCAATCCAGAATTCTACATCCAGCAAAAATATTCTTCAGAAATGAAGGTGAAAAAAAGACATTTGCAGATGAAAGGGAAAAAAAAGAGAATGCATTGCCAGCAGAACTAAAAGACTTGCAATAGAAATTCTTCAGACAGAAAGGAAATGATACCAGAAGGAAACTTACCACATTAGGAATGAAAGAAGAGAAACGGAAATAGTATATATTTGGCTAAATATAATAGACTATTCTTCTCCTTTTGAATTATCTAAAGCAAATTTGAAGGTTGAGGGCAAAGTTAAAACGTTTGTGATGGGGTTTCAACATATGTTGATGAAATACATATGATAACTATACTATAAAGAGGGCAAGAATAGGGCTTCCCTGGTGGCGCAGTGGTTGAGAGTCCGCCTGCCGACGCAGGGGACACGGGTTCGTGTCCCGGTCCAGGAGGATCCCACATGCCGTGGAGCGGCTGGGCCCGTGAGCCATGGCCTCTGAGCCTGTGCGTCCGGAGCCTGTGCTCTGCAACGGGAGAGGCCACAACAGTGAGAGGCCTGCGCACTGCAAAAAAAAAAAAAAAAAAAGAGGGCAAGAATAAAGGGACCTATATGGTGGTTAGGTTTATACATTCTATGTGAAGTGGTAAAATACTGATTCTAAGTAGTTGGTAAAGAGTTAAGTGTGTATATCTTAATTCCTAGGGTAAGTCACTAAAAAAAGTTTGTACAGTTATATAGTCATAAAAATAATAGTGAAATTAAAAAGGAATATTAAAACTTGTTTAAATAATCCCAAAAAAAGGAAGAAAATGGGAGGATAGAGATTAAAACAGAAGGAAGAAAGAGTAAATGACAAAATGATGCACCTAAATCAAATCATATCAGTAATTACATTAAATGTAATTGGTCTAAACACACTAATTAAGAGTGAAACATTTCATGAATGGATTTACAAATATAAAAGAAAACAGGAACCAAGTACATGATATGAATAAGAAATTCACCTCAAATGTAATGATATAGGTAGATTAAATTACAAGGATGGAAAAAATACATCAGACAAACACTATAAAAAGGAAACTTAAGTGAGTGTATTAATACCTGACAAAGTAGACTATAGAGCAAAGAAAATTTCCAGGGATAAAGAGTGACATTACAACTGACAAAGAGGTTAATTCACAAAGAATACATAATAATCCTTAATGTGTATTCCCCTGTATCAGGGGTCCCTAAACCCACCCCAGGTTTGATGATTTGCTAGGACTCACAGAACTCAGCACACAGTTGTACTCACTGCTAAGATTTATTACAGTGAAAGAACAAAAAACAAAATCAGCAAGGGGAAAAGGTGCATATTGCAATGACCACAGGAGATCAGCACAAGCTTCCAGGAATCCTCTTTCCAGTGAAGTCACAGAATTCATTTCTCCAGCTGTGAATTGTGACAACATGTGTTAAAGTGTTTTCTACCAGGAAAGCTCATTATAGTGCCTAAGGTAATTATTAGGGGCTGGTCATGTACATACCAAAATTTCAGACTCACAGTGGAAAGGAGGTATCTAGCATAAACCACATAATTTGTACAGTTTAGCAATGGTGAACCATCCTTATCAGTTAGGGAATGGTAGGGGTCCTCCAAAAATTCAAGTTCTTAGTTGCCAACCAGGGGCCAACTTGCAAGAAGACCTTTCTAAGGATAGCAGTTTTAGACGTACTATGTTGTCTTCTCTGCAGTCCACCCCCTTAGTTTGTTGCCAAGGTGTCATTTCGGTAGGACCCCATGCAGCATGGTGAGACCAGCTTACAGTACTGATGTCAGCTATGCCCTTTAGGGGTCCAGGATTTAGCCAGTAAAAAAAAAATCCCATTAATCATGAAGATCTGTTAGAAAACCAGGTGACTTTCTACTTTTAAATTTCTGCTTTAACTTTTTTAAAAAAAGCTGGCCTGAGGCACCAATTCAGGCACAGCATGCTCTGGTCACTAAGCGGAAGTGGATCTGAAAGTCTTCCAGGCTCAGGCCATGTAGCGATATTCAGGGCTCACACACAGGAAGTGTAATTCTGAGGCATACATGACATCCCTAGAAACAAAGAGTTCACAATTGTTAGGGTGCCCCAAGCAGGACATACATCAGGCAGGCAGGACAGCTCCCATTGTGGCCTCCCACCCAGGGACCTGCCTCTCTAGGACTCCCTGTCCAGTTTGAATAATCCATCTGAGGCCTTGGTTTCAGGCCTGGAGGCAGCCCGTTCCAAACAGTTCTGTCTGTCCAGGACCCCAGCGCATCCTCTTTCCAAGGGTGGGTGACACCTGGAAGTGCTCTGCATGAAACGTCCAGGGGATGGGGCCACTCCTGCAGTCCCAGAGTCAGAGCTCCATCAGGTGTGACTGGAGCCTCAGCAGACAGTTTGCATTCAAAGTGCTCACAGCAGCTTGGAATGGCTGCCTGGGGAGTATTTCTTTAGGAAACAGAGAAAATTTCGAGGAACAGTTTGGACAGACAAGATCATTAATGTTCTCACTCCCTCTCTCCACCTCTCTCCAGGTGCCAAGTTTTGTGTTTTCTCCACTGATATACAATCGGTGTGGCCCATTCTCTAACCAAAACTTTACATTTTAAAAATTATCCCTTGTTCTACTCCAAATCTTTTGTCTGGAAAGGTTGTATTCAAGAAAAACAAAAGCATTTTCATAGAAAAAATTCTCTAACTTAACTACAAAGACAGATCCCGTTTAGGGATTGGTCAGTACAAAATCCTGAATTTAGAAAATTTTTTTTCCCATTTAGGTTATTACAGAATATTGAACAGAGTTCCCTGTGCTATACAGTAGGTCCTTATTGGTTAATTATTTTAAATATAGCAGTGTGTATATGTCAATCCCAATCTCCCAATGTATATGTATAACTGAATCACTTTGCTGTACACCTGAGACTAACACAACATTGTTAATCAACTATATTCCAATATAAATAAAAATTTAAAAAAGAAAGAAAAAATAAAATAAAAATATATCCCTAACTTTAAGTTTTTTGAATCTAAAGAAAATAAAGATATTTCTACATGTTAAAAAAATTGAAAAAATGAATTTACATAACCTCTTGTCCCTTTTGTCTCTATCATTTATTTAATGAACTGGCTGGAAAAAATATTAATCCCTTGCTGGGAGCAGCTGCATTGAGTAATTAAACTGCCTTCCTAAAGTGTGTGAAGCAGGAGATGGGTGAGGGGAGTAGACTCAGGCTATCAGGCCATTTTTGCAAATTTCAATTAATTTTGAAATTCTAACACAAGCCAACAACAGGGAGATATCACTTAGAGAAGGTCAAGAATAGGTTCTGTCAGGAGTGGATGGAGACATCATACTCCCTGTGATGTGTCCTCTCCTAATTTGCAGCTTCTGGCAGGAATCCCAAATTAGGAATGCAACTATCTTCTGCATCAGAAATATAGAGCCAATCAGCAGCTCAATTTTAGATAGTTCCATCAGAAAAACAAGCCCTTTTCTCTGGGCATCTGCAAGTGACCAAGATAGTCCAGGCAGCATCCATGATGTTTTCTTAGTTTATGGACTCACAGAGGGGTGTCTTAAATCTGCAACAGTCCCAGAGTCAGTCCTGTTCACTGACCCTGTGCCTGCATTCAGTTCAGCGCAGCTCCTGCTGAGGCTGAAACAGCACAGAGCAGGCAATATCAGGTTTCAGCTTAGAGTCAGGTCAAGGCAATTAGGATCTGTGAATATAGGGTTCCAAAGAGGCCAGAGGCTTTTCTTTGCCAGCAGCAAAGGAGAGAAGCTGCAAGACTAGACAGCCCTCTTCCAAGTCCAAGTAACGAGCAAGGCTAGCTTAAGCTCTATTTATCTCATCAGTCTTAGAGTCCAAATTGAACCACTCAAAAATATGCATATCAGGCTGAAAAATCACCAGCCTTTAAGGGCCAGCCATCTGATTTTACAAGAACTTATTAGCAACTAAAAACTGCTTAACCCCCCCGCTCAAAGTGTATCTTCAACTGGACATTTCCTTCTCCTTTTTCCCAGAGGCCATAATAAGAAAAACAAAAAATATCAGTTATGGTGGCTTGTTTTCTTTTTTAATGTTCAAAGAGTTTGAATTTCAATTCACTCATCAGAGGCAAAAAGTAAGGATATTGTAACCCATTAACATGTTTTTTTTCCATTTTTCTTTGATAGGAAATTATGAAATTACAAGCCTCTAACATTTTAAATAAATTTTATCATACATCCAGATGTAATAGCCACAAGACACAAAGCCATTTTAAAAATTCCATTTTTTGGGTCTCATTGTGATTTTATTCAAATCTCTAGCAGTAGATTTAGCATTTACAGGGTTAACACTGCAGTGGCAAAGCGTGATCCTGGCTGAAATGTTGGGGTGCTGCAGCAGTGCAGCAGCCAAGCTGAAGGTTTTTTCCACTGGTTTGGAAGCTGTGCTCCAGTCCAGGGAACTGATTTAGTTTTCCCTTCCACTTAGAGGGAAGAGCAATGAAAACTTTTAACATTTTCTGCCCACCCAAAGCTCACCTTTGGGAATACGTAGGGCATTTCTCCTCCTGCTTGGAGGAGAGAATGAAAATCAAAGTCTTGACCGGGTTGTGTGCTCCCCTGTCTCCATCCCTCCTTCCCATCATCCAGCATGGCAAAAGCAGTCAAGAGACCTAGTGAGTCAACTTTCCTGGAGTTGGACCTATTATTTTAAAATTCTATATTGAATATTTACTTTTCATAACAGATAACAGCTCAGCTGCTGTTTTATAGCATAGGTAAAACCATAGTCACCCAGGTACAAAAGGTTCATCACTACCTTTTCATGCTTCTATTACTCAAACAAGGCTTTTGCCATGTTTTAGTGAGTCAAGGTCATTCTAGCAAATAATCCTACCATTGCTATCATTGTCACATTGTAACCATTGCCACTACTGTGTCAGGAATCCCCAAGACCATGCCCCCTCCACCTCCAATTTTGATGATTCATTAGGACTCAGGACTCAGCATGTAGTTGTATTCATGGTTAAGATTTATTACAGTGAAAAATAAAAATCACCAAAGGGAAAGTATATGAAGCAAAGTCTGGACGAAATCAGCTCAAGCTACCCAGGGGAGTCACACAGTACATTACTGTAGTAAAGAATTGTGGCAACACACTGTGAAGTGTTGTCTACTAGGTGTAAACAAAATAATGTTGCCAACCATTCCAGTTCTACAAGGATCAAGTCATTAGCCACTGCAGTCGCCCACCAACAGTGTGCCCTGAGGGGAATTCAGGATGGAGAAAAACAGGAAGGATTCTGTGCTTTGGATATACTGGCCCTAGATAGTTAAGATGCATATCTAAGGAAGATTTCAATGATCCCAGATTTTTGCATCTTCCTATACATATAAAAGCATTAAAATCATTAATAAAGATGAATGGATAAATAAATTGTGGTATATATAATGAAATATTATTTAGTGCTAAAAAGGAATGAACTATCAAGCCATGAAAAGACATGGCTTTCATCCTTAAATGCATAGTACAAAGTGAAAGAAGCCAATCTGAAAAGGCTACATACTGTATAATTCCAACTGTATGACATTCTGGAAAAGGCAAACTGTCGAGACAGTAACAAGATCAGTGTTTGCCAGAGGTTAGGTGGAAGGGAGGGATGAATAGTTGGAGCCCAGAGGACTTTTAGGGCAGCTAAACTATTCCACATGATACTACAATGGTGGATACATGTCATTATATGTTTGTCAAAACCCATAGAATGTACAATACCAAAGGTGAACCCTAATGTAAACTGTGGACTTTGGGTAATAATGATATATCAAGGTAGATTCATCAATTTACAAATGTGCCCCTCTGGGGCAGGATGTTGCTAATGGGGGAGGCACTGTGCATGCGTGGGGACAGGGGTTTAGGGGAACTCTCTGTACTTTCTGTTCAATTTTCCTGTGAACCTAAACTTGCTGTAAAAAATAAAGTTTATTAATTTAAAAAATTAAAAAAATCATTAACTAAGATGTCTGTTCTTTCTGAGTAGCAGTAATCTTTTAATGTTTGACTACATGTATTTCCTAGCAAAAAAATTCACATATATCCAGGCTCCTCCCTTACCTCTTTGGAACTGTTCCTCAGAGCTGAGAGGCTGTCTCCTGGGCTACAGTCCTCAGTAAGTCCCTGAATAAAACTTAACTCACAACTCTCACATTGTGCTTTTTTTTTCAGTTGACACAGGGAAGCTCATTAGAGACTCAGTGCCCATGGTTTTTACTGGGAGCTGTTCAAGTAGGCACTCTCTGCCTAGCACGATGTACCAAGATCCCAACTCCCAGAAGAAATGCAGCTACTTAGCATAAAATAAATTGTTTGCACAAACAGTTTAGGCTCAGTAAACCACTTTTATTAGTTAAAGAATGGTGGGGATCTTCTATAAGTACAAGTTACCAGATCTCAGACAAAGGCCCAATTTGTAATCAGGCCTTTCTAAGCATAGAAGCCTCAGACCTGGTATGTTAACTCTATCTTGCACAGCACCCAAATATATGGAATCTAAAAAAAAATGTTCTGAAGAACCTAGGGGCAGGACAGGAATAAAGACCCAGACGTAGAGAATGAACCTGAGGACACAGGGAAGGGTAAGGGTAAGCTGGGATGAAGTGAGAGAGTGGTATGGACATATATACACTACCATATATAAAATAGATAGATAGTGAGAAGCAGCTACATGGCACAGGGAGATCAGCTCCGTGCTTTGTGACCACCTAGAGGGGTGGTGAGAGGGAGATGCAAGAGGGAGGAGATATGGGGATATATGTATATTTATAGCTGATTCACTTTGTTATACAGCAGAAACTAACACACCATTGTAAAGCAATTATACTCCAATAAAGATGTTAAAAAATACATAAGCAAAATCAGACATAGCTGAAAGGATTAATGAAGAAATCTACAATTAAGTTGGAGACTTTAACACTTTCTCAGTAATATCTAGGACTAGTGTAATGAAAAGCATTAAGGATATAGAAGAACTGAACCACACCTTTGTCAATGAAAAAAATTATAATCAGTTGATCTAAGAAAGAAATGAAAAATTTTGTTCAAGCCAAATTGAGGATTATAACCCAGGAACAGCCTCTCAGAAAGCTATGAGAACTGTTCTGCCCATTAAAGGTCAAAGCACAGTTATGTAAGTTTTTTGAGACAGAAAGTTGTATGTTAAATGACATATTATTGACAGTTTACCCAATCCAGATCTAAGCATACAAAACGAGTGAGTCATGGGTAATCATGTCCCCTTGCAAGATTAAGAAAGAAGGTTATCTCCTAAGGAGTTATCTTGTTTTGCTAGGAGAATGTTGCTCTATATGGTTGAGCAGGTATTTCTGCCAATGGGGAGGTCTGGTTGATGCATAATGGAGATACACAACACATAGTAGAGGGGAGAGAGGAGGCCAAAGGGCAGAGAAAAGTTTTTATGTCTAAATTTTCCTTGACTTGCCTTAGAATATGAATTTTTATTTCATCACCTACCAACTGAATCAAGTTGACATGTATGGAATCTTCCACATAATACAGCAGAATACACATTCTATTCAAGTGCTTATGGGAGTTTCACCAAGATAGACCATATTCTGGATCATAAAACAAATCTTAACAAATGTAAGATAATTGAAATTATACAAAGAATGTTCTCTGACTTTAAAGTAATTCAACCAGAGGTCAATAAGAGAAAGTTAAGAAATTAAGAGAAATCTTCCAAACACTTTGAAATTATACAGTACACTTCTAAATATTTCGTGGATCAAAGAGCAAGTCTCAAGAGAAATTATAAAATATTTTGAGCCAAATGAAAATTATGCATATAAAATTTGGCAGGAATCAGATAAATCAATGCTTAGAGATAAATTTATAGCATTAAATATCTGTATTATAATATAGCTGATTCACTTTGTTATACAGCAGAAACTAACACAACATTGTAAAGCAATTATACTCCAATAAAGATGTTAAAAAAGGTTTGTATTATAAAAGAATAACGGGAAAATAGTGAAAATCAATGAAGCCAAAAGTTGGTTCTTTGAAAAAAATCAATAAAATCAATAAAATTTATAGACCTCTAGTCAGACTGACAAAAAAGGAGAAAGGGGAAAGAAAACAAGAAAAAAAAAAGAAAGAAAAAAAGCAAGCAAAGCAAGCCAGCAAACCTAAATTATCAATATCAGGAATGAAAGAGTACAGATCCCACAGAAATTAAAAGGACAAGAAGAGATTACTAGGAATAACTCTACAAATATACATTTGGCAACTTAGATGAAATGGAACAATTACTTGAAAGACCCAAACTAGTGAAGGTCACCCAAGAATAAATACATAATCTGAATAGATCTTCATCAATTAAAAAGTTGAACTCGAAGTTGAAAAACTGTCAAAAAAAAAAAAATCTCCAGACCCAGTTCGTTTCACTGGCAAATCATACTGCAGTCTGTGGGTCCCTAAGATGATCCTCAGGTTCAGTAATTCTCTATATGGACTCACAGAACTCAGAAAAGCCATTATACTATTGATACTTTAATTCACCCCTTAAATTCCTATAGTTATTTCCATACTGCTGTGCCTCACATGGGCATCCCTTTAATAGTCCAGTTTTCTTTTTCTTTTCTTTTTTTTTCAGCCGGTGCCCCTCGCTCGGTCTCTCCCACCCGCCGGGGAGCCCCATGCCCTTCCAGGCACCTCCTCCACCTGGCCACGCCTCACAACTCCCGCGTGGGAACCTGCCAGCTGCCTCCAAGTTGGGCCTCCCCAATAGTCCGGTTTTTCTTGCCCATCTGCCTGACCATGTAACCAAGCCATTAGCTACCACTCATAAGTTGGTAAAACCCAAGCATAGGGGAAAACAGCATGCAATTCAACCCACTGAGCTGATTTGTTTTATCTGCTTCAGTCGGTTGTAATGCAGCAAGCTTCTAAATAGGATTCTGTCTGTTCACTTTGGAACTGCCATCCATAAACCAAGCAGCTCTTTGTTGGTTAATAGAAAACTGTTCATAGGGTATTGCCCAGGTGAAATAGGATATGGTAGCTCCTCAGGTTGTTCCAAAGTCAGCTCTCAGGAAAAAAAGGTACCTGATTTTGAATATGATGGGTACCTCCTTGCATTCCTCTGGTAGCATGCTCCTGTATAAACCATTTCCATTTCCAACCAGATCCATTTATGGATCTCTTCTGCACACTGCCTTCCTTATTGGAGTGTTTCTCCAACATCACCAAATACATTGTGGGTATTTCAGGTTTCAAGATTATTTATGTCCTTCAGTCAGTTATAAGGGCAGTTTCTATTAATGTCCAATAGCAAGCTACTAATTGTTTCACAAGTTGCTTATATCTTACCACCGCATCTGGAAATTTTCTGGTCTAAAAAACCAGTAGTTGCCTCTGTGTGGCTCTCACAGGCTTTTTCCATAAACTTGTCTGTGGTCCACATGGGGCTAAACTACAGAGAATTTGTCAGTACAGCTCTTCAGTTTCTAACATGCCATTAATTAAAGTGGTAATCTCTTTTTGTCCACCAGGTATTTTATACTGTTTCAAGTTAAACTGTACAAATGTGGATGATTCTATAGATTCCTAATTAGCATGTCCAATTAACACTGGCTGAAGGATAAGTTTAACATGCCTTCTCTTTTACAATATTAGGTAGTGAAAGTGTTCCCCTTTCAGACCATTCCAATAACACATTCAGATAAAGAAGACATGACTTCACATAAAGGCTATTCAAACATTCCAATTTTCATCCAAACTGCCAACTTAATCCCATCGACCATTGCATCCACATATCCTCTCAATCTAACTGCAATGAGTTTGGAATCACAGAACAATGGGGTCCTATCTTAGCCACTTATCTATCTTACCCACACATGCACATAGGGTCTTCAGTCCCTGACTCTTTCACTAATCCTAATCATGATTAATTTGTGGGACCACTGTCTGAGCTGATATTTTTAAAATTAATTAATTTTATTTTTGGCTGTGTTGGGTCTTTGTTGCTGTGCACGGGCTTTCTCTAGTTGCGGCGAGTGGGGTCTACTCTTTGTTGCGGTGCGTGGGCTTCTCATTGCAGTAGCTTCTCTTGTTGTGGAGCACGGGCGGGCTCTAGGTGCACAGGCTCGGTAGTTGTGGTGCACGGGCTCAGCTGCTCCACTGAATGTGGGATCTTCCCGGACCAGGGCTTGAACCTGTGTCCCCTGAATTGGCAGGCGGATTCTTAACCACTGCGCCACCAGGGAAGCCCTGTCTGAGCTGATTTGAGGTCAGGTTTCTCATTATCATACTTGCCTTCCAGTTTTTAAGGTTCCTACAAAGTAGGGTAAATAAAGCATATTTGTTTAGAGCCCTTCAATGTTGGGGGACCAGCAGGGGTTCCCATCTGTCCAATCAACCACAGGTAGTGTCACATTAAGACCTTTAACCTCATCAATGTCCAATTTATTCATCCCTTTTCTTAATAACCTTCTAAAGATTTCCATCCTGCTGGAACAAGCTCTTTGATTCTCCACTCTATATTTCCCTGTTATTTTGTGAATCACTCTAATTTTCTTAGCCATCTGTTGTTTCTGCATGAGTTTTCCCTTTGGAAATGGCTATTGGCTGAAAAAAAAGCACAATGTAAGAACTGTGAATTCAGTTTGAATTTGGGGACTTACTGAGGACTGTAGGCCAGGAGATACCCTCACAGATTGCTCTAAGGAACTGCTCCAAAGAGGTGCGGGGGAAGGTCAGTATATATATGATCTGATGAAGGGGGTACGTGCAGTCAAGCACACATCTCAGTAGAAGGCTGCTGCTAGTCATGAGGAGCAGATGTCTCCATTAATGATTTTAGTGCTTTTCTAGGTATGAGAAGATGTAAGAGAACATTTCCTTTAAGAAATCATACTGCTGGCTGATGTGTTGATTTGACTATCCAGGAAAATAGGATTGCTGCCACAAAGTTTGATTCACCTCCTCCTAGTTAGTATCTCCCCCCCTCCCACCCATTTTGAAAAGCTTAAAAACTTTTCAGGACAAAGACTTCCACTTCCCGAAGTCAATGTACGTTTCCCTATTCCTCTCACTAAGTACAAATAAAAATGCTGGAAGTTACATATAAAATATACCTAAGAGGATTCTGAAAGTTTAAGAAGAAAGTAGCAAGCTGATTAGGGTTCTCAGAAGCCAATGATCAACATGGTGGTGGGTTCCTTAGGTTTTCATTTTGGCTTATATACACTGTTCTGGGTACTGGGGAAGACAAAGGAGAAGGAAAAAGTCAGCTTAGTAAGACAGAAACTGTTTTTTTTTTTTAATTTAAAAATTTTATTTTATTTATTTTTTTATACAGCAGGTTCTTATTAGTCATCAATTTTATACACATCAGTGTATACATGTCAATCCCAATTGTCCAATTCATCACACCACTTGACAGAAAACTTTCTGACAATAAACAGTCATATTCCAGCCAAACACCACGCACACACACATACACACACGACAAAGGGAAAACAATTTAGTCCATGCACCCCTCCTCAGAGCCAAATGGAAAACCTAAACATCCACACCAAGCTGGCAGTAATGAGGCAGCAAACTACTGAAGTTCAAGATTTAAATAAAATCTGGAATCTCATACCATAATACCCAAAATGTCCAGGTTTCTATTGAAAATTCCTCACCAAACCAATAATCAATAATTACAGGGACTTCCCTGGTGGTGCAGTGGTTAAGATTCCGCGCTCCCAATGCAGGGGGTCTGAGTTTGATCCCTGGCCAGGGAACTAGACCCCACATGCATGCCACAAATAAGGATCCCACGTGCCACAACTAAGGAGCCAGCAAGTTGCAAATAAGGAGCCCTGGAGCCACAAGTAAGGAGCAGGCAAGCTGCAACTAAGGAGCCCACATGCTGCAACTAAGGAGCCCGTGAACTGCAACTAAAGGAGCCCGCCTGCCGCAATAAGACCTGGTGCAGGGAGGAGCTTCAAGATGGCGGAAGAGCAAGACATGGAGATCACCTTCCTCCCCACAAATACATCAGAAATACATGTACATGTGGAACAACTCCTACAGAACACCTACTGAACGCTGGCAGAAGACCTCAGACTTCCCAAAAGGCAAGAAACTCCCTATGTACTTGGGTAGGGCAAAAGAAAAAAGAATAAACAGAGACAAAAGAATAGGGAAGGGACCTGCACCAGTGGGAGGGACCTGTAAAGAAGGAAAGGTTTCCACACACTAGGAAGCCCCTTCCCGGGTGGAGATGGGGTGGGCGGGGAGGGAAGCTTCGGCGCCACGGAGTAGAGCGCAGCAACAGGGGTGTGGAGGGCAAAGCAGAGAGATTCCCGCACAGAGGATTGGTGCCGACCTGCAGTCACCAGCCCGAGAAGCTTGTCTGCTCACACGACAGGGCGGGTGGGGCTGGGAGCTGAGGCTCAGGCTTCAGTAGGAGCGCAGGGAGAGGACTGGGGTTGGCTGCATGAGCACAGCCTGAAGGGGGCTAGTGCGACACGGCTAGCCATAAAGGAGTCCAGGGAAAAGTCTGGACCTGCGTAAGAGGCAAGAGACTTTTTCTTTCCTGTTTCCTGGTGCACGAGGAGAGGGGATTAAAGGAGCTCCAGAGATGGGCGCGAGCCGCGGCTATCAGCACGGACCCCAGAGACGGGCATGAGACGCTAAGGCTGGTGCTGCCGCCACCAAGAAGCCTGTGTGCGAGCACAGGTCACTCTCCACAACCCCTTTCCGGGGAGCCTGTGCAGCCCGCCACTGCCAGGGTTCCATGATCCAGGGACAACTTCCCCGGGAGAACACACGGTGCGTCTCAGTCTGGTGCAATGTTACGCCGGCCTCTGCCACCACAGGCTCGCCCCGCATCCATACCCCTCCCTCCCCCCGGCCTGAGTGAGCCAGATCCCGAATCAGCTGTTCCTTGAACCCTGTCCTGTCTGAGTGAAGAACAGAGGCCCTCAGGCGACCTACACGCAGAGGCAGGTCCAAATCCAAAGCAGAACTCTGGGAGCTTGGCAAACAAAGAAGAGAAAGGGAAAATTATCACAGCAGCCTCAGGAACAGAGGATTAAATCTCCACAATCAACTTGATGTACCCTGCAACTGTGGAATACCTGAATAGACAATGAATCATCCCAAATTGAGGAGGTGGACTTTGGGAGCAATGATATATATATATTTTCCCCCTTTTTCTCTTTTTGTGAGTGTGTATGTGTATGCTTCTGTGTGTGATTTTGTCTGTATAGCTTTGCTTTTACCATTTGTCCTAGGGTTCTGTCTTTCTTTTTTTTTTATTACTTAAAATATATTTTTCTTAATAATTCTTTTTTATTTTAATAAGTTTATTTTATTTTATCTTCTTCTTTATTTCTTTCTTTTTGCTTTTCTCCCTTGTATTCTGAGCCATGTGGAGGACAGGCTGTTGCTGTTCCAGCCAGGTGTCAGGGCTGTGCCACTGAGGTGGGCGAGCCAAGTTCAGGACACTGGTACACAAGAGACCTCCCAGCTCCATGTAAATCAAATGGCAAAAATCTCCCAGAGGTCTACATCTCAACACCAAGACCCAGCTCCACTGAACGACCAGCAAGCTACAGTGCAGGACACCCTATGCCAAACAACTAGCAAGACAGGAACACAACCCCATCCATTAGCACAGAGGCTGCCTAAAATCATAATAAGGTCATAGACACCCCAAAACACACAAACAGATGTGGACCTGCCCACCAGAAAGACAAGATCCAGACTCATCCACCAGAAAATAAGCACTATTCCCCTCCAACAGGAAGCCTACACAACCCACTGAACAAACCTTAGCCACTGGGGACAGACACCAAAAGCAATGGAAACTACGAACCTGCAGCCTGCGAAAAGAAGACCCCAAACACAGTAAGTTAAGCAAAATGAGAAGACAGAGAAACACACAGCAGATGAAGCAGCAAGGCAAAAACCCACCAGACCTAACAAAAGAATAGGAAATACGCAGTCTACTTGAAAAAGAAAAATGATAGTAAAGATGATCCAAAATCTTGGAAATAGAAGGGAGAAAATACAAGAAACGTTTAACAAGGACCTAGAAGAACTAAAGAGCAAAGAAACAAAGATGAGCAAAACAATAAATGAAATTAAAAGTTATCTAGATGGGTTCAACAGCAGAAAAACTGAGGCAGAAGAACGGATAAGTGACTGGGAAGACAAAACAGTGGAAATAACTACTGCAGAGCAGAAAAAAAAAGAATGAAAAGAATTGAGGACAATCTCAGAGACCTCTGGGACAACATTAATCGCACCAACATTCAAATTATAGGGGTCCCAGAAGAAGAAGAGAAAAACAAGGGGACTGAGACAACATTTGAAGAGATTATAGTTGAAAACTCCCCTAATATGGGAAAGGTAATAGTTAATCAAGTCCGGGAAGCACAGAGAGTCCCATACAGGACAAATCCAAGGAGAAATACGCCAAGACACATATTAATCAAACTATTATAAATTAAATACAAAGAACAAATATTAAAAGTAGCAAGGGAAAAACAAGTAACACATAAGGGAATCCCCATAAGGTTAACAGCTGATCTTTCAGCAGAAACGCTGCAAGGCAGAAGGGAGTGGTAGGACATATTTAAAGTGATGAAGGAGAAAACCTACAACCAAGATTACTCTACCCAGCAAGAATCTCATGCAGATTGGATGGAGAAATTAAAACCTTTACAGAAAAGCAGAAGCTGAGAGAGTTCAGAACCACCAAACCAGCTTTACAAAAAATGCTAAAGGAACTTCTCTAGGCAAGAAACACAAGAGAAGGAAAAAACCTACAACAACAAATCCAAAACAATTAAGAAAATGGGAATAGGAACATATATATCAATAATTACCTTAAATGTAAATGGATTAAATGCTCCCACCAAAAGACACAGATTGGCTGAATGGATACAAAAACAAGACCTATATATATGCTGTCTACAAGAGACCCACTTCAGACCTAGAGACACATACAGACTGAAAGTAAGGGGATGGAAAAAGATATTCCATGCAAATGGAAACCAAAAGAAAGCTGGAGGAGCAATTGTCATATCAGACAAGATAGACTTTAAAATAAAGACTACTGGAAGAGACAAAGAAGGACACTACATAATGATCAAGGGATCGATCCAAGAAGAAGATATAACAATTGTAAATACTTCGGCATACAACATAGGAGCACCTCAATACACAAGGCAAATACTAACAGGCATAAAAGGGGAAATCAACAGTAACACATTCATAGTAGGGAACTTTAACACCCCACTTTCACCAATGGACAGATCACCGAAAATGAAAATAAATAAGGAAACACAAGCTTTAAATGATACACTAAACAAGATGGACTTAACTGATATTTACAGGACACTCAATCCAAAAACAACAGAATACACATTTTTCTCAAGTGCTCATGGAACATTCTGCAGGATAGATCATATCTTGGGTCACAAATCAAGCCTTGGTAAATTTAAGAAAATTGAAATTGTATCAAGTATCTTTTCTGACCACAACACCATGAGACTAGATATCAATTACAGGAAAAAATCTGTAAAATATACAAACAATGGAGTCTAAACTGTACACTACTTAATAACCAAGAGATCACTGAAGAAATCAAAGAGGAAATCAAAAAATACCTAGAAACAAATGACAATGGAGACACAACGACTCAAAACCTATGGGATGCAAGAAAAGCAGTTCTAAGAGGGAAGTTTATAGCAATACAATCCTACCTTAAGAAACAGGTAACATCTCGAATAAACAACCTAACCTTGCACCTAAAGCAATTAGAGAAAGAAGAACAAAAAATCCCCAAAGTTAGCAGAAGGAAAAAAATCATAAAAATCAGATCAGAAATAAATGAAAAAGAAAGGAAGGAAATGATAGTAAAGATAAATAAAACAAAAAGCTGGTGCTTTGAGAAGATAAACGAAATTGATAAACCATTAGGCAGACTCATCATGAAAAAAAGGGAGAAGACTCAAATCAATAGAATTAGAAATGAAAAAGGAGAAGTAACAACTGACACTGCAGAAATACAAAAGATCATGAGAGATTACTACAAGCAACTCTATGCCAAGAAAATGGACAACCTGGAAGAAATGGACAAATTCTTAGAAATGCACAACCTGCCAAGACTGAATCAGGAAGAAATGGAATATATGAACAGACAAGTACAAGAACTGAAATTGAAACTGTGATTAAAATTCTTCCAACAAACAAAAGCCCAGGACCAGATGGCTTCACAGGCGAATTCTATCAAACACTTAGAGAAGAGCTAACACCTATCCTTCTCAAACTCTTCCAAAATATAGCAGAGGGAGGAACACTCCCAAACTCATTCTACGAGGCCACCATCACCCTGATACCAAAACCAGACAAAGATGTCACAAAGAAAGAAAACTACAGGCCAGTATCACTGATGAACATAGATGCAAATATCCTCAACAAAATATTAGCAAGCAGAATCCAACAGCAAATTAAGAGGATCATACACCATGATCAAGTGGGGTTTATTCCAGGAATGCAAGGATTCTTCCATATACGCAAATCAATCAACGTGATACACCATATTAATAAACTGAAGGAGAAAATACATATGATCATCTCAATAGATGCAGACAAAGCTTTTGACAAAATTCAACACCCATTTATGATAAAAACCCTCCAGAATGTAGGCATAGAGGGAACTTCCCTCAACAAAATAAAGGCCATATATGACAAACCCACAGCCAACATTGTCCTCAGTGGTGAAAAACTGAAAGCATTTCTACTAAGATCAGGAACAAGAAAAGGTTGCCCATTCTCACCACTGTTATTCAACATAGTTTTTGAAGTTTTCGCCACAGCAATCAGAGAAGAAAAGGAAATAAAAGGAATCCAAATCGGAAAAGAAGAAGTAAAGCTGTCACTGTTTGCAGATGACATGATACTATACATAGAGAATCCTAAGGATGCTACCAGAAAACTACTAGAGCTAATCAATGAATTTGGTAAAGTAGCAGGATACAAAATTAATGCACAGAAATCTCTGGCATTCCTATACACTAATGATGAATAATCTGAAAGTGAAATCAAGAAAACACTCCCATTTACCATTGCAACAAAAAGAATAAAATATCTAGGAATAAACCTACCTAAGGAGACAAAAGACCTGTATGCAGAAAATTATAAGACACTGATGAAGGAAATTAAAGATGATACAAATAGATGGAGAGATATACCATGTTCTTGGATTGGAAGAATCAACATTGTAAAAATGACTCTAATACCCAAAGTAATCTACAGATTCAATGCAATCCCTATCAAACTACGAGTGGCATTTTTCACAGAACTAGAACAAAAAATTTCAAAATTTGTATGGAAACACAAAAGACCCCGAATAGCCAAAGCAATCTTGAGAACGAAAAACGGAGCTGGAGGAATCAGGCTCCCTGACTTCAGGCTATACTACAAAGCTACAGTAATCAAGACAGTATGGTACTGGCACAAAAACAGAAATATAGATCAGGGGAACAGCATAGAAAGCCCAGAGATAAACCCACACACATATGGTCATCTTATCTTTCATAAAGGAGGACGGAATGTACAGTGAAGAAAGGACAGCCTCTTCAATAAGTGGTGCTGGGAAAACTGGACAGGTACATGTAAAAGTATGAGATTAGATCACTTCCTAACGCCATACACTAAAATAAGCTCAAAATGGATTAAAGACCTAAATGTAAGGCCAGACACTATCAAACTCTTAGAGGAAAACATAGGCAGAACACTCTATGACATAAATCACAGCAAGATCCTTTTTGACCCACCTCATAGAGAAATGGAAATAAAAACAAAAATAAACAAGTGAGACCTAATGAAACTTCAGAGCTTTTGCACAGCAAAGGAAACCATAAACAAGACCAAAAGACAACCCTCAGAATGGGAGAAAGTACTTGCAAATGAAGCAACTGACGAAGGATTAATCTCCAAAATTTACAAGAAGCTCATGCAGCAAAATAACAAAAAAACCAAACAACCCAATCTAAAATTGAGCAGAAGACTTAAATAGTCATTTCTCCAAAGAAGATATACAGAGTTCGAAGAAACACATGAAAGAATGCTCAACATCATTAATCATTAGAGAAATACAAATCAAAACTACAATGAGATATCACTTCACACCAGTCAGAATGGCCATCATCAAAAAATCTAGGAACAATAAGTGCTGGAGAGGGTGTGGAAAAAGGGGAATACTCTTGCATGCTGGTAGAATGTGAATTTGTACAGCCACTATGGAGAACAGTATGGAGGTTCTTTAAAAAACTAAAAATAGAACTACCATATGACCTAGCACTCCCACTACTGGGCATATACCCTGAGAAAACCATAATTCAAAAAGTGTCATGTACCGAAATATTAATTGCAGCTCTATCTACAATAGCCAGGAGATGGAAACAACCTATGTGTCCATCATCAGATGAATGGATAAAGAGATGTGGCACATATATACAATGGAATATTACTGAGCCATAAAAAGAAATGAAATTGAGCTATTTGTAATGAGGTGGATGGATCCTGAGTCTGTCATACAGAGTGAGGTAAGTCAGAAAGAGAAAGACAAATACCGTATGCTAACACATATATATGGAATTTAAGAAAAAAAGTGTCATGAGGAACCTAGGTGTAAGACAGGAATAAAGACACAGACCTACTGGAGAATGGACTTGAGGATATGGGCAGGGGGGAAGGGTAAGCTGTAAGAAAGCGAGAGAGCGGCATGGACATATATACACTATGAAACGTAAAATAGATAGCTAGTGGGGAGTAGCCACATAGCACAGGGCGATCAGCTCGGTGCTTTGTGACCACCTAGAGTGGTGGGTTAGGGAGGGTGGGAGGGAGGGAGATGCAAGAGGGAAGAGATATGGGAACATATGTATATGTATAACTGATACATTTTTTTATAAAGCAGAGAATAACACCAATGTAAAGCAATTATACTCCAATAAAGATGTAAAAAAAAAAATAAAAAAAAAATAAAAAATAAAAAAAAATAAAGTGACGAAAGAGAAAAACCTAAAACTAAGATTACTCTACTGAGGAAGGATCTCATTCCGATTTAACAGAGAAATTAAAGCTTTATACAAAAGGAAAAGCTAAGAGAATTCAGCACCACCAAACCAGCTTTACAGCAAATGCTAAAGGAAGTTCTCTAGGCAGGAAACACAAGAGCAGGAAAATACCTACAATAATAAACCCAAAACAATTAAGACAATTGTTATAGGAACGTACATATTGATAATACCTTAAATGTAAATGGATTAAATGCTCCAACCAAAAGACATAGACTGGCTGAATGGATACGAAAAGAAGACCCATATATATGCTGTCTACCAGAGACCCACTTCAGACCTAGGGACAAATACAAACTGAAAGTGAGGGGACGGAAAAAGTTATTCCATGCAAATAGAAACAAAAGAAAGCTGGAGTAGCAATTCTCATATAAGACAAAATAGACTTTAAAACAAAGACTCTTACAAGAGACAAAGAAGGACACTACATCATGATCAAGGGATTGATTCAAGAAGAAGATATAAGAATTGTAAATATTTATGCACCCAACATAGGAGCACCTCGATACATAAGGCAAATACTAACAGTCATAAAAGGGGAAATCGACAGTAACACAATCATACTAGGGGACTTTAACATCCCACTTTCTCCAATGGACGGATCATTGAAAATGAAAATAAATAAGGAAACAGAGCTTTAAATGATACATTAAACAAGATAGACTTAAATCATATTTATAGGACATTGCATCTAAAAACAACAGAATACCCATTCTTCTCAAGTGCTCATGGAACACTCTCCAGGATAGATCATATCTTGGGTCACAAATCAAGGCTTGGTAAATTTAAGAAAACTTAAATCGTATCAAGCATCTTTTCCAACTACAACGCTGTGAGACTAGATATCAATGCCAGGAAAATATCTGTAAGAAATACAAACACATGGAGGCTAAGCAACACACTACTTAATAACCAAGAGATCACTGAAGAAATCTAAGAGGAAATCAAAAATACCTAGCAACAAATGACAATGAAAACACAATGACCCAAAACGTATGGGATGCAGCAAAAGCAGTTCTAAGAGGGAAGTTTATAGCTATACAAGCCTACCTTAAGAACAGGAAACATCTCAAATAAACAACCTAACCATATACCTAAAGCAATTAGAGAAAGAAGAAGAAGAAAAAAAACCCAGAATTAGCAGAAGGAAAGAAGTCATAAAAATCAGATTAGAAATAAATGAAAAAGAAATGAAGGAAACGATAGCAAAGATCAATAAAACTGAAAGCTGGTTCTTTGAGAAGATAAAAAAATTGGTAAACCATTAGCCAGACTTATCAAGAAGAAAAGGGAGAAGCCTCAAATCAATAGAATTTGAAATGAAAAAGGAGAAGTAAGAACCGACACTGCAGAAATACAAAGGATCATGAGAGATTACTACAATAACTATATATCAATAAAATGGACAACTTGGAAGAAATGGACAAATTCTTAGAAATGCACAACCTGCCAACACTGAAGCAGGAAGAAACACAAAATATAAACAGATCAATCACAAGCACTGAAATTGAGACTGTGATTAAACATCTTCCAACCAAGAAAAGCTCAGGACCAGATGTCTCCACAGGCGAATTTTATCAAACATTTAGAGAAGAACTAACACCTACCCTTCTCAAGCTCTTCTGAAATATAGCAGAGAGAGGAACACTCCCAAACTCATGATACAAGGCCACCATCACTCTGATACCAACACCAGACAAAGATGTCACAAAGAAAGAAAACTACAGGCCAATATCACTGATGAACATAGATGCAAAAATCCTCAACAAAATACTAAATACAGAATCCAACAGCACAATAAAAGGATCATAATCTATGATCAAGTGGGGTTTATTCCAGGAATGCAAGGATTCTTCAATATATGCAAATCAATCAACGTGATACACCATATTAACAAATTGAAGGGGAAAAACCATATGATCATCTCAACAGATGCAGAGAAAACTTTTGACAAAATTCAACACCCAGTTATGATAGAAACCCTCCAGAAAGTAGGCATCGAGGGAACTTTCCTCAACATAATAAAGGCCATATATGACAAACCCACAGCCAACATTGTCCTCAATGGTGAAAAATGGAAACCATTTCCACTATGATCAGGAACAAGACAAGGTTGTCCACACTCACCAGTATTATTCAACATAGTTTTGGAAGTTTTAGCCGCAGCAGTCAGAGAAGAAAAAGAAATAAAAGGAACCTAAATCAGAAAAGAAGAAGTAAAGCTGTCACTGTTTGCAGATGACATGATACTATACATAGAGAATCTTAAAGATGCTACCAGAAAACTACTAGAGCTAATCAATGGATTTGGTAAAGTAGCAGGATACAAAAGTAATGCACGGAAGTCTCTTGCATTCCTATATACTAATGACGAAAAATCTGAAATTGAAATCAAGAAAACACTCCCATTTACCATTGCAACAAAAAGAATAAAATATCTAGGAATAAAACTACCTAAGGAGACAAAAGACCTGTACGCATAAAACTATAGGACACTGATGAAAGGAATTAAAGATGATACAAATAGATTGAGAGATATACCATGTTCTTGGATTGGAAGAATGAACATTGTGGAAATGACTCTACTACCCAAAGCAATCTACAGATTCAATGCAATCCCTATCAAACTACCAGTGGCATTTTTCACAGAGCTAGAACCAAAATTTTCAGTTTCTATGGAAACACAAAAGACCCCGAATAGCCAAAGCAATGTTGAGAAAGAAAAACGGAGCTGGAGGATTCAGGCTCCCTGATTTCAGACTATACTACAAAGCTGCAGTAATCAAGACAGTATGGTACTGGCACAAAAACAGAAGTATAGGTCATTGGAACAGGATAGAAAGCCCAGAGATAAACTCATGCACATATGGTCACCTTATCTTTGTTAAAGGGGGCAAGAGTATACAATGGAGAAAAGACAGCCTCTTCAATAAGTGGTGCTGGGAAAACTGGAAAGCTACTTGTAAAAGAATGAAATTAGAACACTCCTTAACACCATACACAAAAATAACCTCAACATGGATTAAAGACCTAAATGTAAGGCCAGACACCATCAAACTCTTAGAGGAAAGCATAGGCAGAACACTCTATGACATAAATCACAGCAAGATCCTTTTTGACCCACCTCCTAGAGCAATGGAAATAAAAACAAAATAAACAAATGGGACCTAATGAAACTTAAAACTTTTGCACTTCAAAGGAAACCATAAACAAGACCAAAAGACAACCCTCAGAATGGGAGAAAATATTTGCAAATGAAGCAACTGACAAAGGATTAATCTCCAAAATTTATAAGCAGCTCATGCAGCTCAATAACAAAAAAACAAACAACCCAATCCAAAAATGGGCAGAAGACCTAAATAGACATTTCTCCAAAGAAGATATACAGATTGCCGACAAACACATGAAAGAATGCTCAACATCATTAATCATTAGAAAAATGCAAATCAAAACTACCATGAGATATCATTTCACATCTGTCAGAATGGCCATCATCAAAAACTCTAGAAACAATAAATGCTGGAGAGGGTGTGGAGAAAAGGGTACCCTCTTGCACTGTTAGTGGGAATGTAAATTGATACAGCCACTATGGAGAACTGTATGGAGGTCCTTAAAAAACTAAAAATAGAACTACCTTACGACCCAGCAATCCCACTACTGGGCATATACCCTGAGAAAACCATAATTCAAAGCGTCATGTACCAAAATCTTCATTGCAGGTCTATTTACAATAGCCAGGACATGGAAGCAACCTAAGTTTCCATCAACAGAGGACTGGATAAAGAAGATGTGGCACATATATACAATGGAATATTACTCAGCCATGAAAATGAATGAAAGTGAGTTATTTGTAGTGAGCTGGATGGACCTAGAGACTGTCATACAGAGTGAAGTAAGTCAGAAAGAGAAAAACAAATACCGTATGCTAACACATATATATGGAACTAAAAAAAAAAAAAAAAGGAAAATGGTCAGAAGGACCTAAGGGCAAGACGGGAATAAAGATGCAGACCTACTAGAGAATGGACTTGAGGATACCGGGAGTGGGAAGGGTAAGCTGCGGACAAAGTGAGAAAGTGACATGGACATATATACACTAGCAAACGTAACATAGATAGCTAGTGGGAAGCCGCCGCATAGCACAGGGAGATCAGCTCGGTGCTTTGTGACCACCTAGAAGGGTGGGAGAGAGAGAGATGCAAGAGGGAAGAGATATGGGGACATATGTATATGTATAACTGATTCACTTTTTTATAAATCTGAAACTGACACACCATTGTAAAGCAATTACACACTAATAAAGAAGTTAAAAAAAAAGACGTGGCGCAACCAAGTTAAAAATAAAATTACAAAGAAAGCATTCACAGTTTGGGATGATGAAAAATTCTGGAGATGGATAGTGGTGATGGTTGCACAATAATGTGTGTGTACCTAATGTCACTGAATTGTTCAATTAATATGCTTAAAATGACAAATTTTGTTATGTATATTTTTCCACAATAAAAGAAAAGAAGAAAAGTTTCAGGTGAAGGTGACATAGCATAGAGTTTGTTCTAAATAAGTAGCTGTAAATGGATCTAAATGAAATGTAAGTGTTGAAATAAGAAATAGTGATACCCTGTTTTGTCTGATTTCAAAGCCCATAGGTAAGACCACTTAGCTCTACAGCATGTATATCATGTTATGGATGCCTCTACAACATTGCCTGTACTGACAGAAGATAGCGCTGTGAATAGTTGCTGATTCTATTTCTCCTTAGAATGGTTGTTGCGGAGGAGAAGCATGCTCTGAAAGATCTCGGGCTTCCTTTTATTGTGCAAATTGCACAAAGTCTTTTGTAATAGCAAAGTGGCCCCCCATAGAAACTGCATAAACTTGTCTCAGCCCATCCATCCATCCACCCATCTGCACATCCATGCATGGGAAATCATGACTTCATCCATCTATCCATCCAATAAATATCTTTCTAGAGCTTCAATAGGCCATGCACTACAGTCCACACCCCATTAAAAAGCTTCATTATCATCTTGTGAGTCAGGGCAAGGGACTCTCTTAAGGAACCTTCTCCTTGTTTCAGAACTCTGGTCCTCTGTGTTCTCCTCTGGGACTGCTTGCCTCTTTCGGCATTCTGTGACATTTATTGCCAGCTCATAAACAAACGCTTTCAGATGGAAGTATACTTCTTATGTATCTTTCTAGCTGCTGGATCACTTGGTTTCTCCCCACTGACCAACATCAGAACACTAGAACATTCACAAATGATGTAGTTCTACATGTCCATTTGAGTGGTGCTTCTCAACTCAATATAAATCACAGAGCAGGAAGGGTAACATCTGAAGCTTTGTGAAAAAGTATAATTTGTGGGTCGATTTTCATATATAGGATAAGCCTCCTCCTGTATTGTACCACTGTACCTCCATCTATTTCTCCACTTGGTTGATCACTAGGTAAATTTTCAGCCCTGGAGAGAGGATCTGTGCTTTTTTGTTCTTAAGTTGCTATAAATGAAAAGCAACTTATTCAACTGACCTCCCATTATGGGGTTCATCTGCTGAACTCCAGAACTGATTCATAAGATAACATTATCACAGTGTCAGTGATGTACTATTCTGGTTATTTTTTTAAAAAAATAGGGCTGCACATTCTTTTAGGTGAATGTGACTTAGCATAGTTTGTTCTAAATAAGTAGTTGTACAAATGGATCTAAATGAAATGCAAATGTCAAAATAAGCCTTGAAAGAACAGGTAAGTAATAATTTAAAAATTAAAAGTCATCCTTCCAGCCTTTCATGGACTGGTTTCTGCCTCCATTCCCGACTCATTGCCTCCCCCTTGTGTACCTTATGCCACAGTCACTGTGGTGCCCTGGGTTGTAAGGGGTGTTTGTGAGTACACATGTTTGCATGCATCGGTGCATGCACAGGACACTTGGGAGAAGCGCATCTATTGAGAGTCACAATTCCATGTCTTTGCGTGGCCTCCCACAATACATCCTGTGCCTTAGTTTCCACTCTTTTGTTGGTTTCTTTTTCTCTTGAGTCAGATGGATTAAGCTTCAGTTTCCCTGGTAACCAACACCAGTGTTTTATCTCAGCCTCTGGTCACAGAAAGAGAGCAAGATGGAGAGAATTTCCCATTGGTCCTGGCCCTTCCAGCTGGGCTGTTGCCTGAGATGAGTGATCAGTGAGGATGAGCAGAAGAATGTTGCCAAGACAACAGAATCCCACACTCCTGTCTAGCACTGAGGCACTTCTCCCTCCCCCTCCCCGCATACTTGGATCTCACCTGAGAATGGGAGTGTGCTTTGGCTAAGAGTGAAGAGATAGATGCATGGTAGAGAATTTAGGGAGAGAGGTGAAATCTTGGGAGCCTTCAGAAGGGACTGAAAGAGGTGCGGGAGTCACAAAAAAAGCATTCTGTATAGCACTGCGATCTCAGGAGACAATGAAGTCTATGAAAGCACAGTGGCTCTAACGTGTGGTTCCATGATTTTCTCCAGCAGTACACAGTGCTACAACCATTTTCTGAAGCCAAGCTCCATGCCTCAGGCCTTGGAAAATGGGGCCTGTGTTGTTTGTTAAAGGAGAATGGAGCCTGACATCGCTTATGGAGGGCAAGGATGGCCTTGAGGAGACCCTGCTCACCTCAGTGACAACTCTCATCTGTTACTCCACTCTGTGTGTCTGTCTGTCTGGTACGTTCTTCCTTCTGTGCTCCCTTTTGAGGGGGGATCTCTTCATGGGATGTGAAACGTTGTCCTCAGTTAAAGGGGAGGATGAGGCAAGGATGCCCCAATCTCCTCAAATATGGACCGATGAGATGGTGGGCAGAGGAGGAGTTGGTGGGGATGGTGTGCTGAAATCACAGACTCACTCGCACTCCTCAGATGGCACGGGGACTTTGGTTAACTTATTCTCTTTGGCCGATCTGATCTGATCTTTATCATGAGTGCCCACTCTCTGGAGTGGCAAACAAATAAACAAACAAACAAACCCCACTGAATTTATACCTAATCTGGTAAGTGCAATCTGATGTTATCATGTGAATGGTTCATTTAAAATAATACTGTCTGTTTTGGTGAAATGCTCAGTCTCTCAGATTTCCACCCCACTTCCCTGCTCCTTTCCAAGGTGGGGAAGGCATAGGTATGGATTACAAATCTCCTGGGTGATGTGGGAAGGGGTGGGGGTCTATGAAATTCTTACACTGCTCACAGTATCCTTGGTGGTTTCTGAGGGAAGGATGACTCTCCTCTCCCGGGTCCAGTTGGTGATGCTGACCTGCACCGCCCATGGGTG
Source organism: Delphinus delphis (assembly GCF_949987515.2). NCBI lineage: Eukaryota > Metazoa > Chordata > Mammalia > Artiodactyla > Delphinidae > Delphinus > Delphinus delphis. The sequence continues at coordinate 82,805,990 of NC_082704.1, forward strand.
GGGCTGGTGAAACTTGCATTTTTGCCTCTCTCCTCTTGGTGGGGAGCCGGTGCTCCCTGGCTGACTCAGCCTCAGCTCACTCTGCTGGCATCTGCAGACCCCTCTGAATCTGGGTCTCATCTTCCATCGCACCCCGGGGCAGGGTGTCCACTCCACAGCCTCAGCTGAAGGGTCATCTAAGCCCTTAGACAGGTTAGACTCCCTTCATTGTAGAACCCCTGGCTCTGGACTCAGCCAATTTCCACATTCCCGCTACAGGGAATGAAGGCCCTAGGGGTCTCACCACCACAGCAGGAACCAGGATCAGCTCCATAAGGCTAAATTCCTAAACTGCAGCCATCCTTCTGCCCACTTTGTAGATGATGGAATGATCCAGAAGAAACGGGGAACGTCACGATTCAGGAAAAAGGGATGATCATTGCAAAGGCCCACTCCTGGAGAAGGAGGAAGGATATGGGATGCAGGTGAAGGGCTTGGCCTCAGATGGGATCTGGTCACTTCCTCCAGAGGCGCAGCAGAGAATACAAGTACAGATCCAGTGTTGGCAATTGGTGAGAGTTCCTGTCTGATGGCTTTTCTATTCTCAGTTATCATCGAATATCATAAGAGTGGGTGCTTGTGCTTGTGGAAGTCTATTGTAGGTAGAGGAGAAAGAAGATACAGGTGTGGAGGGTGCAAAGAGTTTGTCCTTTTGGTGGAACTGCCAGGAGAGTAGGCAGGAGGGAGAACGAAGCATATGAGTTATGTTAGAGGGGGAGAATTTATAGCCCTGGGTAAGCTGGGTGCGGAGGGGCTTGGTGGACCGCGAGAAAGTCGGGGGGGGGGGTGTCGCTGGACTGGAGGCCAGTCTTGGAGACTCCCCAAAAGGTTGAAGGCTGTTGGTGAAGAGGCACTACAGCGAGGGAGCTGGAGGACAGGACGTTGTGTTGGGGGTGATGAGAGGGAGGAATGCTAGAAATGGACACCATGAGGGCCGCGGTTTTTCCTGATGCCCAGGGCGTGACCGTGGGCAGGGGGATGCTCGGGTGGGGAGGAGAAGAACATCGCTGAGGACGGAGAGGCTCCGGCGTGACCGAGTGAGTCTCTTGGGCACTGAGATCGCCGGGACGGATCAGAAGAGTGAAGGCTGAGAAGAGCACAGTTCAGTGTGCCACAGGACGAGCGCGTTCACAGATGTCCAGGGGATTGGTACAGATCCCGCACGTGGGGGGCTGGGGCAGTGGGCGACGGGACCCGGACGTCACCGGTCCAGTCCCTTAGCTAACAGATTACAGCAGGGTCCAGGAAAGAACTTCTAAGAGACCCGGGCAGGGAGAGTGGCACTAACCTCAATGGACTCCCGCACGCAGGCCCAGAACCCGCCAATCGGAGCGCAGCCCCGCCCCATGGGCTTTCGTCCTTCCTGGGCGCCGGGACTTCCTGCCCCTGTTGCTATGGTTCTGGGGGCGGGACTAGGGAAGGCTTCGGTGGGGCTGACAGTTCGGCGGGTTCCCTGCATTTTTGTGGTCAACACTGGCGTCCCGCTTGGCTTCCGCATCCACGACCTCCAGGGCTCTGCGAGGAAAACCAGCGGAAAAGATGAATTTTTTTCTCTGGGATTGGTGGCAATTAATCTCATTAGAGCCTAGATGGCAGTGTTGCACCGTGCAGCAGCCTTGCCCGCCTCCGGCCCCTCCCTTCGTGCTTTAAAAAACCCCAAGGAGCCTTTTCCGCGAAAAAGTCGGCCTCTTTTGGAGTCTGCGCGGGCTAGGCCGGTCCTAAGGCTGGATCTGCTCCCTTAGTGTGGTCCCCTTTGAAAACTCACCGCCCAGGGACAGAACCCTTTTGCTTTTCAAATTGACCTTTCACCCACGGAGCTGCCTTTGTTCCTTAGCAACTTGTATTTCTGTTTCTCTGAATGATCTTGTTATGGGTTTACCCTGGGTTTTCCTGTGTTTTATGGACCTGGGTTTTACATATGATAAAATATATTCTCTCATTATTAAAGTCACTAGCCCTCAATATAAGAAATTTGGAATACAGATAAAGTGTAACAAAGAAAGGTAGTCTTATCCACAATCCCATTACCCGGTGATAACCATTGATAATATTTCATGATAAGTTTCCTTAGAGGTTTTTCATTCGTAAATGTGAACTTTAAACATGAGGATCCTATTGCATCGTGACTTGAATATCTCCCTTTTATTTTTTTAACAGCTTTATGGGAGTATAATTGCTTTATATTGTTGTGTTAGTTGCTGCTGTATATATAACAAAGTGAATCAGCTATATGTATACATATATCCCCATATCCCCTCCCTCTTGCATCTCCCTCACCCTCCGTATCCCACCCCTCTAGGTGGTCACAAAGCACCAAGCTAATCTTCCTGTGTTACGTAGCTGCTTCACAGTAGGTAATCTATTCTACATTTGGTAGTGTATATATGTCAGTGCTAATCTCTCACTTAGTTCCAGCTTACCTTTCCCCCTCCCCGTGTCCTCAAAGTCCATTCTCTACCTCTGTGTCTTTATTTCTGTCCAGCCCCCAGGTTCATCAGAACCATTAAAAGTATTTTTTTTTAGATTCTATATATATGTGTTAGCATATGTTATTTGTTTTTCTCTTTCTGACTTACTTCGCTCTGTATGACAGACTCTAGGTCCATCAACATCACTACAAATAACTCAGTTTCATTTCTTTTTATGGGTGAGTAATATTCCATTGTATATATATGCCACATCTTCTTTATCCATTCATCTGTCGATGGACACTTAGGTTGCTTCCATGTCCTGGCTATTGTGAATAGTGCTGCAGTAAAAACTGTGGTACGTGACTCTTTTTGGATTATGGTTTTCTCAGGGTATATGCCCAGTAGTGGGATGGCTGGGTCATATGGTAGTTCTATTTTTAGTTTTTTGAGGAGCATCCATACTGTTCTCCATAGTGGCTGTATCAATTTACATTCCCATCAACAGTGCAAGAGGGTTCCCTTTTCTCCACACCCTCTCCAGCATTTATTGTTTATAGATTTTTTTTTTTTTTTTGTGGTACGCGGGCCTCTCACTGTTGTGGCCTCTCCCGTTGCGGAGCACAGGCTCCGGACGCGCAGGCTCAGCAGCCATGGCTCGCGGGCCCAGCCGTTCCGCGGCATGTGGGATCTTCCCAGACTGGGGCACGAACCCATGTACCCTGCATCAGCAGGCGGACTCTCAAGCACTGCACCACCAGGGAAGCCCTGTAGATTCTTTTGATGATGGCCATTCTGACCAGTGTGAGGTGATACCTCACTGTAGTTTTTTCTTTTTTCTTTTAACATTTTTATTGGAGTATAATTGCTTTACAGTGGTGTGTTAGTTTCTGCTTTATAACAAAGTGAATCAGTTATACATATACATATATCGCCATATCACCTCCCTCCTGCCTCTGCCTCCCACCATCACTATCCTACCCCTCTAGTGGTCACAAAGCACTGAGCTAATCTCCCTGTGCTATGTAGCTGCTTCCCACTATCTATCTGTTTTACATATGGTAGTGTATATATGTCCATACCACTCTCTCACTTCGTCCCAGCTTACCCGTCCCCTTCCCTGTGTCCTCAAGTCCATTCTGTACGTCTGGGTCTTTATTCCTGTCCTGACCCTAGGTTCTTCAGAACCTTTTTTTTTTTTTTTTTAGTTCCATATATATGTGTTAGCATACAGTATTTGTTTTTCTCTTTCTGACTTACTTCACTCTGTATGACAGATTCAAGTTCCAGCCACCTCACTATAAATAACTCGATTTTGTTTCTTTTTATGGCTGAGTAATATTCCATTGTATATATGTGCCACATCTTTATCCATTCATCTATTGATGGACACTTAGGTTGCTTCCATGCCCTGGCTATTGTAAATAGAGCTGCAGTGAACATTGTGGTACATGACTCTTTTTTTTTTTTCATAAAATTAATAAATGTTTATTGTATAAATTTGCATAATAAAGGAAAAACACAAACTTACACAAAACTCACCTAAAACACTAGCTAGAAATAAGCATTATTTTAATTTTACTAAAGTCTTCAAACAATTTTTCAAAAAATATGAGATTACATTATATATGCTGTTTTGTAACTTGTCTTTTTTTTTTTTAACATCTTTATTGGGGTATAATTGCTTTACAATGGTGTGTTAGTTTCTGCTTTATAACAAAGTGAATCAGTCATACATAAACATATGTTCCCATATGTCTTCCCTGTTGCGTCTCCCTCCCTCCCACCCTCCCCATCCCACCCCTCCAGGCTGTCACAAAGCACCGAGCCAATATCCCTGTGCCATGCGGCTGCTTCCCACTAGCTATCTACCTTACTGCGTTTGTTAGTGTGTATATGCCCATGACTCTCTCTCACCCTGTCACAGCTCACCCTTCCCCCTCCCCATAACCTCAAGTCCGTTCTCTAAGAGGTCTGCGTCTTTATTCCTGCTTTACCCCTAGGTTCTTCATGACATTTTTTTCTTAAATTCCATATATATGTGTTAGCATACGGTATTTGTCTTTTTCTTTCTGACTTACTTCACTCTGTATGACAGACTCTAGGTCTATCCACCTCATTACAAATAGCTCAATTTCGTTTCTTTTTATGGCTGAGTAATATTCCATTGTATATATGTGCCACATCTTCTTTATCCATTCATCCGATGACGGGCACTTAGGTTGTTTCCATCTCTGGGCTATTGTAAATAGAGCTACAATGAACATTTTGGTACATGACTCTTTTTGAATTTTGGTTTTCTCAGGGTATATGCCCAGTAGTGGGATTGCTGGGTCATATGGTAGTTCTATTTGTAGTTTTGTAAGGAACCTCCATACTGTTCTCCATAGTGGCTGAACCAATTCACATTCCCACCAACAGTGCAAGAGTGTTCCCTTTTCTCCACACATTTATTGTTTGTAGCATTTATTGTTTGTAGATTTTTTGATGATGGTCCTTCTGACTGGTGTGAGGTGATACCTCATTGTAGTTTTGATTTGCATTTCTCTAATGATTAATGATGTTGAGCATTCTTTCATGTGTTTTTTGGCAATCTGTATATCTTCTTTGGAGAAATGTCTATTTAGGTCTTCTGCCCATTTTTGGATTGGGTTGTTTGTTTTTTGATACTGAGCTGCACGATCTACTTGTGTATTTTGAAGATTAATCCTTTGTCAGTAGCTACATTTGCAAATATTTTCTCCCATTCTGAATGTTGTCTTTTCATCTTATTTATGGTTTCCTTTGCTGTACAAAAGCTTTTAAGTTTCATTAGGTACCATGTGTTTATTTTGGTTTTTATTTCCATTTCTCTGTGAGGTGGGTCAAAAAGGATCTTGCTGTGATTTATGTAAAAGAGTGTGTTCTTCCTATGTTTTTCGCTACGAGTATTAGAGTGTCTGGCCTTACATTTAGGTCTTTAATCCATTTTGAGTTTATTTTTGTGTATGGTGTTATGGAGTGTTCTAATTTCATTCTTTTACATGTAGCTGTCCAGTTTTCCCAGCACCACTTATTGAAGAGGATGTCTTTTCTCCATTGTATGTTCTTGCCTCCTTTATCAAAGATAAGGAGACCATATGTGTGTGGGTTTATCTATGGGCTTTCTATTCTGTTCCATGGATCTATATTTCTGTTTTTCTGCCGGTACCATACTGTCTTGTATACTGTAGCTTTGTAGTATAGTTTGAAGTCCAGGAGCCTGATTCCCCCAGCTCCATTTTTCTTTCTCAAGATTGCTTTGGCTGTTTGGGATCTTTTGTGTTTCCATACAAATTGTGCAATATTTTGTTTTAGTACTGTGAAAAATGCCACTGGTACTCTGATAGGGATTGCAGTGAATCTGTAGTTTGCTTTGGGTAGTATAGTCATTTTCACAATGTTGATTCTTCCAGTCTAGGAACATGGTATATCTCTCCATCTGTTTGTATCATCTTTAATTTCTTTCATCAGTGTCTTATAGTTTTCTGCATGCAGGTCTTTTGTCTCCATAGGTAGGTTTATTCCGAGGTATTTTATTCTTTCTGTTGCAATGGTAAATGGGAGTGTTTCCTTAATTTCTGTTTCAGATTTTTCATCATTAGTGTATAGGAATGCAAGAGATTTATGTGCATTAATTTTGTGTAATGCTACTTTAACAAATTCATTGATTAGCTCTAGTAGTTTTCTCGTAGCATCTTTAGGATTCTCTATTTATAGTGTCATGTCATCTGCAAACAGTGACAGCTTTACTTCTTCTTCTCCAATTTGGGTTCCTTTTATTTCCTTTTCTTCTCTGATTGCTGTGGCTAAAACTTCCAAAACTATGTTGAATAATAGTGGTGAGAGTGGGCATCCTTGTGTTTTTCCTGATCTTAGAGGAAATGGTTTCAGTTTATCAACGTTGAGAACGATGTTGACTGCAGGTTTGTCCTATATGGCCTTTATTATGTTAAAGTAAGTTCATTTTATTTCTACTTTCTGCAGGGTTTTTTTAAATCATAAATGGGTATTGAATTTTGTCGAAAGCTTTTTCTGTATTTATTGAGATGATCATATGGTTTTTCTCCTTCAGTTGGTTAATATGGTATATCACATTGATTGAATTGCATATATTGTGGAATCCTTCCATTCCTTGGATAAACCCCACTTGAACATGGTGTATGATCCTTTTAATGTGCTGTTGGATTCTGTTTGCTAGTATTTTGTTGAGGATTTTTGCATCTATGTTCATCAGTGATATTGGCCTGTAGTTTTCTTTCTTTGTGACATCTTTGTCTGGTTTTGGTATCAGGGTGATGGAGGCCTCTTAGAATGAGGTTGGGAGTGCTCTTCCCTCTGCTGTATTTTGGAAGAGTTTGAGAAGGTAGGTTTTAGGTCTTCTCTAAATGTTTAGTAGATTTTGCCTGTGAAGCCATGTGGTCCTGGGCTTTTTTCTATTGGAAGATATTTAATCACAGTTTCAATTTCAGTGCTTGTGATTGGTCTGTTTATATTTTCTATTTCTTCCTGGTTAGTCTCGGAAGGTTGTTCTTTTCCAAGAATTGGTCCATTTATTCCAGGTGTCCATTTTATTGGCATATAGTTTCTAGTAGTAATCTCTCATGATCCTTTGTATTTCTGCAGTGTCAGCTGTTACTTCTCCTTTTTCATTTCTAATTCCGTTGATTTGAATCTTCTCCCTTTTTTTTTTGATGAATCTGGCTAATGGTTTATCAATTTTGTTTATCTTCTCAAAGAAGCAGGTTTTAGTTTTATTGATCTTTGCTATTGTTTCCTTCTTCATTTATTTCTGAGTTGATCTTTATGATTTCTTTCCCTCTGCTAACTTTGGGTTTTTTTAGTTCTTCTTTCTCTAATTAGTTTCTATGTAAGGTTAGGTTTTTTATTTGAGGTGTTTCTTGAGGTAGGATTGTATTGCTATAAACTTCCCTCTTAGAACTGTTTTTGCTGCATCCCATAGGTTTTGGCTCGTTGTGTCTCCCTTGTCATTTGTTTCTAGGTATTTTTTGATTTCCTCTTTGATTTCTTCAGTGATCACTTCGTTTTTAAGTAGTGTATTGTTTAGCCTCCATGTGTTTGTATTTTTTACAGATCTTTTCCTGTAATTGATATCTAGTCTCATGGTGTTGTGGTCAGAAAAGATACTTGATACAATTTCAATTATCTTAAATTTACCAAAGCTTGATTTGTGACCCACGATATGATCTATCCTGGGAATGTTCCATGAGCACTTGAGAGGAAAGTGTATTCTGTTGTTTTTGGATGGAGGTCCTCTGAATATCAATTAAGTCCATCTTGTTTAATGTATAATTTAAAGCTTGTGCTTCCTTATTTATTTTCATTTTGGATCTGTCCATTGGTGGAAGTGGGGTGTTAAAGTCCCCTACAATGTTTGTGTTACTGTTGATTTCCACTTTTATGGCTGTTAGCATTTGCCTTATGTATTGAGGTACTCCTGTGTTGGGTGCATATATATGTATAATTGTTGTATCTTCGTCTTGGATTGATCCCTTGATCATTATGTAGTGTCCTTCTGTGTCTCTTGTAGTAGTTTTTATTTTAAAGTCTATTTTGTCTGTTATGTGAATTGCTACTCCAGTTTTCTTTTGATTTCTATTTGCATGGAATATCTTTTTCATTCCCCTCACTTTCAGTCTGTATGTGTCCCTAGGTTTGAAGTGGGTCTCCTGTAGACAGCATATATATGGGTCTTGTTTTTGTATCCATTCAGCCAGTCTATGTCTTTTGGTTCAAGCATTTAATCCGTTTACATTTAAAGTAATTGTTGATATGTATGTTTCTAATACCATTTTCTTAATTGTTTTGGGTTTGTTATTGTAGGCCTTTCCCTTCTCTTGTGTTTCCTGCCTAGAGAAGTTCATTTAGCATTTGTTGTAAAGTTGGTTTGGTGGTGCTGAATTCTCTTAGCTTTTGCTTGTCTCTAAAGGTTTTGATTTCTCTGTTGAATCTGAATGAGATCCTTGCTGTGTAGAGTAATCTTGGTTGTAAGTTTTTCCCTTTCATCACTTTAAATGTGTCCTGCCACTCCCTTCTGGCTTGCTGATTTTCTGCTGAAAGATCAGCTGTTAACCTTATGGGGATTCCTTGTATGTTATTTTTCCTTTGTTGCTTTTAATATTTTTCCTTGGTATTTAATTTTTTTAAACATCTTTATTTTAGTATAATTGCTTTACAATGGTGGGTTAGTTTCTGCTTTATAACAAAGTAAACCAGTTATACATATACATATGTTCCCATATCTCTTCCCTCTTGCATCTCCCTCCCTCCCACCCTCCCTCTGCACCCCTCTAGGTGGTCACAAAGCATCGAGCTGATCTCCCTGTGCTATGTGGCTGCTTCCCACTACCTATCTATTTTATGTTTAGTAGTGTATATGTGTCCATGTCACTCTCTCACTTTTTCACAGCTTACCCTTCTGCCTCCCCATATCCTGAAGTCCATTCTCTAGTAGGTCTGTGTCTTTATTCCCATCTTTCCCCTAGGTTCTTCATGACCATTTTTTTTTCTTAGATTCCATATATGTGTGTTAGCATATGGTATTTGTTTTTCTCTTTCTGACTTACTTCACTCTGTATGACAGACTCTAGGTCCATCCATCTCATTACAAATAACTCAATTTCATTTGTTTTATGGCTGAGTAATATTCCATTGTATATATGTGCCACATCTTCTTTATCCATTCATCTGTTCATGGACACTTAGGTTGCTTCCATGTCCTGGCTATTGTAAATAGAGCTCCAATGAATATTTTGGTTCATGACTCTTTGAGAATTATGGTTTTCTCAGGGTATACGCCCAGTAGTGGGATTGCTGGGTTGTATGGTAATTCTATCAGTACTTTTTTAAGGAACCTCCATACTGTTCTCCATAGTGGCTGAACCAATTCACATTCCCACCTGCAGTGCAAGAGTGTTCCCTTTTCTTGACACCCTTTCCAGCATTTATTGTTTGTAGATTTTTTGATGATGGCCATTCTGCCTGGTGTGAGATGATATCTCATTGTAGGTTTGATTTGCATTTCTCTAATGATTAATGATGTATAGCATTCTTTCATGTGTTTGTTGGCAGTCTGTATATCTTCTTTGGAGAAATGTCTGTTTAGGTCTCCTCTCCATTTTTAGATTGGGTTGTTTGTTATTTTGTTATTGAGCTGCGTGAGCTTCTTGTAAATTCTGGAGATTAATCATTTCTCAGTTGCTTCATTTGCAAATATTTTCTCCCATTCTGAGGGTTGTGTTTTTGTCTTGTTTATGGTTTCCTTTGCTGGACAAAAGGTTTTAAGTTTCATTATGTCCCATTTGTTCATTTTTGTTTTTATTTCCATTTCTCTGGGAGGTGGGTCAAAAAGGATCTTGCTGTGATTTATGTCATAGAGTGTTCTGCCTATGTTTTCCTCTAAGAGTTTGATAGTTTCTGGTCTTACATTTAGGTCTTTAATCCATTTTGAGCTTATTTTTGTGTATGGTGTTAGGGAGTGTTCTAATCTCATACTTTTACATGTACCTGTCCAGTTTTCCCAGCACCACTTATTGAAGAGGCTGTCCTTTCTCCACTGTACATTCCTGCCTCCTTTATCAAAGATAAGGTGTCCATATGTGCGTGGGTTTATCTCCAGGCTTTCTATCCTGTTCCCTTGATCTATCTTTCTGTTTTTGTGCCAGCGCCACACGTCTTGACCACTGTAGCCCCGTAGCACAGTCCGAAGTCAGGGAGCCTGACTCTTCCAGCTCTGCCCCTTGTTCTCAAGATTGCTTTGGCTATTCTGGGTCTTTTGTGTTTTCATGCAAATTGTGAAATTTTTTGTTCTAGTTCTGTGAAAAATGCCAGTGGTAGTGATAGGGATTGCATTGAATCTGTAGATTGCTTTGGTTAGAGAGTCATTTTCACAATGTTGAGTCTTCCAATCCAGGAACATGGTATATCTCTCCATCTATTTGTATCATCTTTAATTTCTTTCATCAGTGTCTTATAATTTTGTACATACAGGTCTTTTGTCTCCTTAGGTAGGTTTATTCCTAGATATTTTATTCTTTTTGTTGCAATGGTAAATGGGAGTGTTTTCTTGATTTCACTTTCAGATTTTTCACCATTAGTGTATAGGAATGCCAGAGATTTCTGTGCATTAATTTTGTATCCTGCTACTTTATGAAATTCATTGATTAGCTCTAGTAATTTTCTGGTAGCATGTTTAGGATTGTCTATATATAGTATCATGTCATCTGCAAACAGTGACAGCTTTACTTCTTCTTTTCAGATTTGGATTCCTTTTATTTCCTTTTCTTCTCTGATTGCTGTGGCGAAAACTTCAAAAACTTTGTTGAATAAGAGTGGTGACAGTGGGGAACCTCTTCTTGTTCCTGATCTTAGTGGAAATGCTTTCAGTTTTTCACCATTGAAGACAATGTTGGCTGTGGGTTTGTCATATATGACCTTTATTATGTTGAGGAAAGTTCCCTTTATGCCTAATTTCTGCAGGTTTTTTATCATAATGGGTGTTGAATTTTGTTGAAAGCTTTCTGTGCATCTATTGAGATGATCATATGGTTTTTCTCATTCAATTTTTTAATATGGTTTATCATATTTATTGATTTGCATATATGGAAGAATTCTTGTATTCCTAGAATAAACCCCAGTTGATTATGGTGTATGATCCTTTTAATGTGCTGTTGGATTCTGTTTGCTAGTATTTTGTTGAGGATTTTTGGATCTATGTTCATCAGTGATATTGACCTGTAGTTTTCTTTCTTTGTGACATCCTTGTCTGTTTTTGGTATCAGAGTGATGATGGCCTCATAGAATGAGTTTGGCAGTGTTCCTCCCTCTGCTATATTTTGGAAGAGTTTGAGAAAGATAGGTGTTAGCTCTTCTCTTAATGTTTGATAGAATTCGCCTGTGAAGCCATCTGGTCCTGGGCTTTTGTTTGTTGGAATATTTTTACTCACAGTTTCAATTTCAGTGCTTGTGATTGGTCTGTTCATATTTTCTATTTCTTCCTGATTCAGTCTTGGCAGGTTATGCATTTCTATGAATTTGTCCATTTCTTCCAGGTTGTCCATTTTATTGGCATAGAGTTGCTTGTAATCTCTCATGATCTTTTGTATTTCTGCAGTGTCAGTTGTTACTTCTCCTTTTTCATTTCTAATTCTATTGATTTGAGTCTTCTTCCTTTTTTTCTTGATTAGTCTGGTTAATGGATTATCAATTTTGTTTGTCTTCTCAAAGAACCAGCTTTTAGTTTTATTGATCTTTGCTATCGTTTCCTTCATTTCTTTTTAATTTATTTCTGATCTGATTTTTATGATTTCTTTCCTTCTGCTAACTTTTTGGTTTTTTTGGTTGTTGTTTCTCTAACTGCTTTATGTGCAAGGTTAGGTTGTTTGTTCGAGATGTTACCTGTTTCTTAAGGTAGGATTGTATTGCTATGAACTTCCCTCTTAGAACTGCTTTTCTGCATCTCATAGGTTTTGAATTGTCGTGTCTCCATTGTCATTTGTTTCTAGGTTTTTTTAAAATTTCCTCTTTGATTTCTTCAGTGATCACTTCGTTATTAACTAGTGTATTGTTTAGCGTCCATGTGTTTGTATTTTTTACAGAACTTTTCCTGTAATTGATATCTAGTCTCATGGCATTGTGGTCAGAAAAGATACTTGATACAATTTCAATTTTCTTAAATTTACCAAGGCTTGATTTGTGACACAGGACATGATCTATCCTGGAGAATGTTCCATGAGCACTTGAGAAGAATGTGTATTCTGTTGTTTTTGGATGGAATGTCCTATAAATATCAATTAAGTCCATCTTGTTTAATGTATCATTTAAAGCTTGTGTTTCCTTATTTATTTTACTTTTGCATGATCTGTCCATTGGTGAAAATGGGGTGTTAAAGTTCCCTACTATGAATGTGTTACTGTTGATTTCCCCTTTTATGGCTGTTAGTATTTGCCTTATGTATTGAGGTGCTCCTATGTTGGGTGCAGAAATATTTACAATTGTTATATCTTCTTCTTGGATCGATCCGTTGATCATTATGTAGTGTAATTCTTTGTCTCTTCTAATAGTCTTTATTTTAAAGTATATTTTGTCTGATATTAGATTTACTATTCCAGCTTTCTTTTGGTTTCCATTTGCATGGAATATCTTTTTCCATCCACTTAGTTTCAGTCTATATGTGTCTCTAGGTCTGAAGTGGGTCTCTTGTAGACAGCATATATATGGGTCTTGTTTTTTTTATCCATTCAGCAATCTATGTGTTTTGGTGGGAGCATTTAGTCCATTTACATTTAAGTTAATTATCAATATGTATGTTCCTATTACCGTTTTCTTAATTGTTTTGTGTTCGTTATTGTAGATCTTTTCCTTCTCTTGTGTTTGTTGTCTAGAGGAGTTCCTTTAGCATTTGTTGTAAAGCTGGTTTGGTGGTGCTGAACTCTCTCAGCTTTTGCTTGTCTGTATAGGTTTTAATTTCTCCATTAAATCTGAATGCGATCCTTGCTGGGTAGAGTAATCTTGGTTGTAGTTTTTTCTCCTTCATCACTTTAAATATGTCCTGCCACTCCCTTCTGGCTTGCAGAGTTTCTGCTGAAAGATCCGCTGTTAACCTTATGGTGATTCCCTTCTGTGTTATTTGTTGTTTTTCCCTTGCTGCTTTTAATATGTTTTCTTTGTATTTAATTTTTCATAGTTTTATTAATATGTGTCTTGGCGTGTTTCTCCTTGGATTTGTCCTGTATGGGACACTCTGTGCTTCCTGGACTTGATTAACTATTTCCTTTCCCATATTAGGGAAGTTTTCAACTATAATGTCTTCAAATATTTTCTCAGTCCCTTTCTTTTTCTCTTCTTCTTCTGGAACCCGTATATTCGACTGTTGGTGCATTTAATTTTGTCCAGAGGTCTCTGGAACTGTCCTCAATTGTTTTCTTTGTTTTTACTTTATTCTGCTCTGTGATATTTATTTCTACTATTCTATCTTCCAGGTCACTTATCCTTTCCTCTGCCTCAGTTATTCTGCTATTGATTCCTTCTAGAGAATTTTTAATTTCATTTATTGTGTTGTTCATCTTTGTTTGTTTGCTCTTTAATTCTTCTAGGTCCTTGTTAAATATTTCTTGTATCTTCTCCATTCTATTTCCAAAATTTTGTATCATCTTTACTATCATTACTGTGAATTGTTTTTCTGGTAGACTGCCTATTTCCTCTTCATTTGTTTGGTCTGTGGATTTTTGCCTTGCTCCTTTATCTGCTGCGTATTTCTCTGTCTTCCCATTTTTCTTAACTTACTATGTTTTGGGGTTTCCTTTTCAGTCTGCAGGTTTGTAGTTTCTGTTGTTTTTGGTATCTGCCCCTGGTCTGTAAGATTTTTTCAGTGGCTTGTGTAGGCTTCCTGGTGGAGGGGACTGGTGCCTGTGTTCTGGTGCTTGGGGCTGTATATTATCTTTCTGGTGGGCAGGCCTGCATCTTGTGTTGTGTTTTGTTGTGTATGTTAACTTAGTATGATTTTAGCAAGCCTCTCTGCTAATGGGTGGGGTTGTTTTCCTGTCTTCCTAGTTGTTTCACATGGGGCATTCAGCACTGCAGCTTGCTGGCCATTGGGTGGAGTTGGGTATTAGCATTGAGACGGAGATCTCTGGGAGAGCTCTCGTCAATTGATAATATGTGAGGCTCGGAGGTCTGTGATGGTCAAATGTCCTGAGCTTAGCTCTCCCACCTCAGAGGCTCAAGCCTGACAGTAGGCCAGAGCACCAAGACCCTGTCAGCCACAGAGATCAGAAGAAAAGGGAGAAAAATAGGAAGAACAATAGTTAAAAATAATATAAAATAAAACAATTAAAATAAAAAAGTTATAAAAAAAGAAGAGAGCAACCAAGGCAACAAACCAATCCACCAATGATAAGAAGTGCTAAAAACTATACTACGATAAACATAAAAATGAGAAACAAGTAAGTCGCAGACAGCAAACCCCAAGTCTACAGTTTCTCCCAAAGTCCATTGCCTCAGCTTTGGGTTGATTCATTGTCTATTCAGGTATTTCAGAGATGCAGCGCACCTGAAGATGATTGTGGGGATTTAATCTGCTGTTCCTGAAGCTGCACAGATAGATTTCCCTTTCTGTTCTTTGTTTGCCCAGGTCCTGGGGTTCAGCTTTGTTTTTGACCCCACCTCTGCGTGTAGGTTGCCCTCAAGCTTATGTTCCCGCCCAGACAGGATGGGGTTAAAGCAGTGGCTAATTAGGGTCTCTGGCTCACTCATGCCTGAGGGAGCGAGGGTTATGGTCTTATAACTGTAATTGGGGTTGAGCCTGTGGTGGCAGAGGCTGGTGTGATGTTGCAATAGCATGAGGTCGCTGTGAGTTCTTCCAGGGAAGTGGTCCCTGGATCTTGGGACCCTGGCCGTGGCATGATGCACAGGCTCCTGGGGTGTGTGGTTAATGACCTGTGCTTGAGCACAGGATTCTTGGTGGCTGCTGTAGCAGCGTTATCGTTTCATGCCCATCTCTGGTGTCCAAGCTGATAGCCGTGGCTTGTGCCCCTCTCTGGAGCTCATTTAGGTGGTGCTCTGCTTCTGTGGGCAGACAGGGAAGCAATCCCCTCTCATTGAACACCCTGAAACAATGGTCTCTTGCCTCTTAGGCAGGTCCAGTGTTTTTCCCAGATACCCTCCTGGCTAGCTGTGGCACACTAGCCCCTTCAGGCTGTTTTCATGCAGCCAACCCCAGTCCTTTCCCTGCTCTCCGACTGAAGCCCGAGCCTCAGCTCCCAGCCCCCGCCCATCCTGGCGGGTGAACCCACAAGCCCCTCATGCTGGCGAGTGCTGGTCGGCACCGATCCTCTGTGTGGGAATCTCTCTGCTTTGCCCTCTGCACCCCTGTTGCTGCGCTCTCCTCCATGGCTCCAAAGTTTCCCCCCGGCACCGCCCCCATCTCCACCAGTGAAGCGGCTTCCTAGTGTG
Organism: Delphinus delphis; assembly: GCF_949987515.2. Lineage (NCBI taxonomy): Eukaryota > Metazoa > Chordata > Mammalia > Artiodactyla > Delphinidae > Delphinus > Delphinus delphis. The sequence goes on from NC_082704.1 coordinate 82,821,427, forward strand.
TGGAAACTTTTCCTCCTTCATAGCTCCCTCCTAGAGGTGCAAGTCCCATCCCTATTCTTTTGTCTCTTTTTTTTCTTTTTTCTTTTTCCCTACCCAGGTACGAGGGGAGTTTCTTGCCTTTTGGCAAGTCTGAGATCTTGTGCCAGCATTCAGTAGGTGTTCTGTAGGAGTTGTTCCACATGTAGATGTATTTCTGATGTATTTGTGGGGGAGGAAGGTGATCTTCACGTCTCACTCCTCTGCCATCTTGATGGTCCCCTAATATCTCGCTTTTTAAACTCAGAATTTTAGCATGTTCCCCAAGTCATAAAAATCATTTGAGAAAGACAACATTTTTATTCATTTTTCTTCTGAAAAGAATCCTGTGTCTAAAAGAGTGAAAAATTTAATGCGTGAGATGGAAAGCAGAAATACTTTGTGACCTCTGTATCAAAGTATCATGATGTAACCTTTCTACGGACAGGAGCTGTATTTTTTGCTTTGTTTTTGCTCACCGTAGTATTTGCAGCACTTTAACAAAACAGTGCTTAGCAGTGTATTCTCAATATATGTATTTGTTGATTAAATGAACAACTGCCTGATTTCTTCCCTATGCTTTTCTTTGTAATTATGACATCTTTTTGTAATACTGGAATGATACTCTATGAACAGTTTCCTACATTGCTTTAAATTCCTTCCATTTAGCACTTTATTGGGGGCAATAACTATATTACACTTTAAAAAAAGTTTTGCGTGTTGTTTTACCCTCTTCCCCAGTGAGTATTTTATTTCATTCTTGTATTGGGGGCTGGAAAGCATCCTGCAAACCAGTGTGCAACCTAGAGTCTGACAGATCTGGGACCTGAATGTAGGAACCCTCTGAGGAACCCCGAGATCCTTGACAGCTCTTTCTCTGTGTGCCACAATTTCCACAGGCATTATATGAGGGTGGTAATAGCATCTGCTTCATGGGTGGTGTCCAGCATCAATTACCAACAGGTTCTTAGCTTGGCACTTGTAGCTATCATATTATTGTTGGTGTTATCATCAGTATTCACTATAATGTGTAGTAGGTAAAGATTTTCAAGCCACAAGACTCAGTGTGGTAAAAAAGTTCTCTTTAAACTTCCTTTCAGCTGATATCTGTTCTTATATTACCCATTTCTGCTTTCTGGTGGAAAACATAATTTGCAGGGAATTTGTAGTAATTTGTAGGGAAATTCAGTCAAGGAGATGTGTAGGAGGAAAGCACATTGATATATTCCTCAAAGATTATTCCTCCATACAATGAAAAGAATATTTTTATATGTACATATTTTTTCACCATCTCTGTTTATAATTGATTTCCAGGGGTAGATTTACTGAATTGGAATATGTGAACACTTGACACACTTGATGCATATTGCAAGAAACATAATACCCATTTGTATTGTCACTGACTTTCTATGAGAATTTTTGGTTTTTGTACTCTCATCAGCATGTATTCATGTTTTTAAAATAATTAGCTCAGTGATTTTAACAGTTAGGTGTGAAGACTTTTACCCACATTCAGGCATATACATTTCAAATACTTTTCTTGGATTTTGATTTTTAATTATTTGTGGTTTACACATGCATAGATGCATAGATAATCTTATTTTTATGTAACGAATTCCATCAATGTTTCATGCATAGCTTCACTCTTTGGTACAATGCTGGTAAAGTCCTTCCTAATCCATCTGTTCTGTTACTTATTTTCATCCCTATTCTTCTCTGTGCTTCTAGTCCCCTGACTAAACCCCCCACTAAAATGCCTTAAAGACACAAAACAAATGAAAATTCACAGTAACCACAGGTAGTTAGGATTTATCCCCAACTATTTGGCAAAATCTGGGATTTCCCACCAACTAAAAGGTTGACTGAAATGGCTCTCTTATACATCTCAGCACACCTTTTAGTAGGACCAGGAGTTGCCAGAGCCTGCTTTGACAAGGCCATATGGATAACTATAAATGAGAATTTATCTAACTCTGATAGAAATAACACCCCCTCTGCACATGCTGTAGCCCTAGTGAAAGGAGAACAGCTTGTAAATGGCATCCTTGAAGTTTGCCACCCCCCAGCATTTCCTGGGGAATAATCCAATCCTGTTGACAGGGGCGAGATGAATCCATCTCTAACTATAGAGATCGAGTAGCACCCACTTTCAGGAATGCTGCGGGCTGGGCATTAATCCTAACACCACCACAGAGATCTCTACCTTTTGTTATTTTTGTTGTTGTTAATGGTACGAAGCCTGAAATATCAGCTGCTGTTCAGAAACAGAAGAAAGACTGGCAGACCTTGCCCATCCATTAATTATAACAATTACCCCAGCATTTTGTGGATAATCTGATAAGCAAAGAGAATACTACATACACAAACTTATGATACTACAAACAACTGGAGGGAAACAAAGGCCTTCCTCAAATACAACATAGATAGATGAAGACACTTGCACATATTGGTGGAAAAATGTCACTGGACCTAAATTGTATTGCTTTGGCCAAGACACAGGCAGCCAAACAAACTGCTCAATCAGAACAAAATGACTCCCTTCCAAGGAAGGCATCTTTCAGTGTCTCTAAGTGCCTTTGGTTCAGCAAAGAGAAACAACCCTATTAGTAAATGATCACTGTATTAGTCAGAGTCCTCCAGAGACACAGAACCAATAGTGTGTGTGTGTGTGTGTGTGTGTGTGTGTGTGTGTGTGTGTGTGTTAAAGAAATTAGCTCATGAAGTTGTGAAGGCTGGCAAGTAGGTTAGCAGGCTGGAGACCCACAGAAGAGTTGATCCTGAAATTTGAGTCTGAAGGTAGTCTGATGGTACAATTCCCTCTTATTTGGGAGATGTAAGTCTTTTTTCCCCTTAAGGCCTTCTTGTGATTGAATGAGGCCCATCTACATTATGGGGGCTAATCTGCTTTTCTCAAAATCTACTGATTTAAATCTTAATCTCATCTGAAAAAAAAACTTCACCACAATATTTAAACTAGTGTTTCAGTGGAATAGACAAGTTGGCACATAAAATCAACCATCACAGCCACTGACCTAATTTTTTTATAGATATTGGAACCACAATCTCCACCAATAATTCTTCCCAATTTCTTTTGAACTTTCCTTGAAGTAATAAAGAGATTTCAGTGGTAGGACTTGCCAGTTGTGTACATTCTCTACCCATCTCTTTGGGTCCCTTAACTTCTCAACATGTCTTTCTCTGTGGTCTTTCCAACTCTACCATCCTATTAGGATGGAGCCCTTTGGCTCAATGAGGAGCCACTATTAGATGCATACCAGACAGGCTTTTTCTTGGTTTTATGGAGTTGGATGACCCAGTAAACCATCTTATGGTGGCTTCCTTTGATTACCCTGCACTCTGATGTCCCCAAGTCTCTTACCCTTAGAATTACTGTAACTTTCTGATTATTTTTTTTGGTACCCCATATTCTCCACATCATCTACAGACATGTGATAAATTAGTAATACAGAAGTTTTACACGTCAAGATTGACACCATTATTCCTCTGCCTAAATTGCTTCAGTACCCCCTAAAACCCTAAGCATTAAAGAAACTACAACAGATTGTTGCAGATTTCATAGCTAAGGGCTTACTTATTCCTTGTACTGATCAATGTAGTACCTCTATTCTCCAGGTAAAAAGTCCAAATGGATGTGCATAATTCTATGTTTAAGACTTAAGGGATATAAATCACATCATGTGCATATGTTTCTATGTGGTCCTTAACCCAAATACTACACTGGCTTCTCTACGTCCAAGTTCAACACAGTAGTAGAGCTCTGTTTAGCCTTCCTTAGTATTCCCTTATTCTGATTCATACTGTCTTTTTGCTTTCACATGGAATAAACAACAATACACTTGGACTGTGATGTCTCAAGTCTTCACTGAAGCCCTCTCATATTTCTGTAAGGTTCTCAACCATATTTTCAAAGCTTTGTAATTTCCTCATTCTTTTAACTCGATCAATCAATATGTAGATAACTTGATCTTATGTTCACCTGGTCTAACCTCTTATTAAGAGGACTCACTTTATTTATTGGAAAATTTGGTTATAAAAGGACATGAAGTTTCTAAAGATCAATCACTATTTTGTCGGGTCCAAATTATCAATCTGTCTATCCCAAGATGGTAAGTTCCTCTCACCAGGCAGAGTTATAGCCATTCTATATTTCTCTTGTCCTATTACATGGCACACTTTCCCCACAAAATAGCCATTTAACTGGAGAAAACTATTTTAAAAACCCAATCATTTAAAGTCTCTGGCTAGTAGGAAGCAGCCGCATAGCACAGGGAGATCAGCTCGGTGCTTTGTGGCCACCTAGCGGGATGGGATAGGGAGGGTGGGAGGGAGGGAGATGCAAGAGGGAAGAGCTATGGGGATATATGTATATGTATAGCTGATTCACTTTGTTATAAAGCAGAAACTAACACATCATTGTAAAGCAATTTTACTCCAATAAAGATGATAAAAAAAGAAAATACACTAAATTGAGGTAATAACAGTGATAATCTGTGGCTAAACTTGAGCCACAGCCTGTTTCTTATTTTCCTCCCAGCTATATTTTATGGAAACAAATCTGGGGAGCTGCTCCTGACAGATGTACCCAAGAAGACGAGGCTTCCTCTGCCTCCAGCTCCCAGCCTAGGGCTATGGTTTCACCCAAGGATGGGCAGGCCCCTTGCATTTTTTATCACCTCCAGCCCTGTTCTGCGGAAGGTCTATTCCTGATAGGATTTGCCAAGAGGACTGAGTTCTGTTCCTCCACCTAGTCATAGGGTAGAAAATCTATTCCAGTTGGAGAAGGCTGAGAACACAGGTGTGATCAGTCTCACTCACAACTGTGTATAGGGTGGAGGCTTCACGCCAGCAGGGGCAAGCCAAGAAGAACAGAGGCTACTTTTGCCTCAGTGCCCACTTATAGAACAGGAGTGTCACTCTGGGACAGTCTGTCACTCCAGTTCCTGTGCAGAGGTGCTGTGCAAGGAGAAAGGCAGGTTATAAGGATAAAAGCTCTTTAGCTCTGCCTAAGGGGACTAACTTTATTTGGAACAGAATATGGATAATTCCATGCCTAGCAGTGTTGTAAAAAAAAATAAAGATCTCATTGCAAAGCAATTAAAACAGCGTTCACAGCCCCATCATATTGGTAGCAACAAGGACGTGCAGAGCAATTAGCAGTTTACAGAGAGAATTAGGGAAAGGAAAGCCAAGAAGACCTGTCTGGGATCATAGCCAAGCCTGGGGTCAGGAAGGCTGTACATAAACACTATGCTGCACCCACTCAAGAGCAATTAGAAATGACACAAAGAAGCCTTGAAAACATTTCCCAGACCTCACACAAACCCATGAACCAAGAGTACAAGTCTCACTGACCAAAAACCAGCTGTATAATCTATTCTGATAGGGGCAATTCCTAGGAAGCCAGGCTTAAGAGTAAAATCACAGGTACCCATGGCAATTAGAAGATTGTGTGCATGCTCAAAGCTTTGTTCTCTTAGGAGCAATTTGAAAGAGAAAATTCAAGCTAATAATCCTTGACTGAATGTGAGGCAAAAATGTAAACTCTTTGAACAGTAATAGCAGCCAAACACACATCCAATGGTAAAAGGTAAAAATCTAATTGGCAAAGGGGTTTAAACACAATCTTTGACCAATAAGTGGCTTATGCTGACCCATGGTTGACCCTTATGTAGTCATGCTAAAAGACACAAAACCAAGGAAAAAACATGAGCAGGGACACCAGAGGCTGAACACTAGAGGAAATAGACTTCACAAAATTAGTTCAGCAAAATCACTAAAAATAAATAAATGGCAAATCAACAACAACAATTCCAGAGTAAGGGGAGGTCCATATCTGTAATTGAAACAATACCTAATTAGATAAATATTTTAGATAAATATATAATTTTATCTAAAATTTCCAGTTTTCAATAACAGAAAAAATAAATGATTCATGTAATGAAACAGGAAAATGTAACCCATACATAGCAAAAATTTTTGCACAACAACTAAAATGAGAAATATACTAGAAGGAATCAATGGCAGAATAACTAAGACAGAAGAACGGATAAGTGAGCTGGAAGACAGAATGGCAGAAATAACTGCCAAGGAGCAGAATAAAGAAAAAACAATGAAAAGAAATGAGGACAGTCTCAGAGACCTATGGGACAACATTAAATGCACCAAAATTCAAATTATAGGGGTCCTAGAAGAAGAAGAGAAACGAAAAGTTCTGAGAAAATATTTGAAAAGATTATAGTCGAAAGCTTCCCTAACATGGGAAAGGAAATAATCAAGTCCAGGAAGTGCAGAGAGTCCCATACAGGAAAAACCCAGGAGAAACATGCTGAGACATGCATTAATCAAAATAACAAAAACTAAATACAAAGAAAAAATATTAAAAGCAGCAAGGGAAAAGCAACAAGTAGCATACAAGGGAATCCCCATAAAGTTATCAGGTGATTTTTCAGCAGAAACTCTGCAGGCCAGAAGGGAGTGGCAGGACATATTTAAAGTGATGAAAGGGAAAAACCTACAACAAAGATTACTCTACCCAGCAGAATCTCATTCAGATTCGATGGAGAAATAAAAAGCTTTACAGACAAGCAAAAGCTAAGAGAATTCAGCACCACCAAACCAGCTTTACAAGAAATGCAAGAGGAACTTCTCTAGGTGGGAAACACAAGAGAAGGAAAAGACTTACAATAACAAACCCAAAACAATTAAGAAAATGGTAACAGGAACATATGTATCGATAACTACCTTAAATGTAAATGGATTAAATGCTCCAACCAAAGACATAGACTGACTGAATGGATACAAAAATAAGACCCATATATATGCTGTCTACAAGAGGCCCACTTGAGAGATAAGGACACATACAGACTGAAAGTGAGGGGATAGAAAAAGATATTCTATGTAAACAGAAATCAAAAGAAAGCTGGAGTAGCAATACTCATATCAGACAAAATAGACTTTAAAGTAATGACAAGAGACAAGGAAGGATGCTACATAATGATCAAGGGATCACTCAAAGAAGAAGGTATAACAATTGTAAATATTTATGCACCCAAAATAGGAGCACATCAATACATAAGGCAAATGCTAACAGCCATAAAAGGGGAACTCGACAGTAACACAATAATAGTGGGGGACTTAACACCCCACTTACACCAATGGCTAGATCATCCAGAGAGAAAATTAATAAGGAAACACAAACCGTAAATGACACATTAGACCAGATAGACTTTTTTTTGACATTTATAGGACATTCCATCTGAAAGCAGCAGAATACACTTTCTTCTCAAGTGCACATAAAATATTCTTCAGGATAGATCACACCTTGGGTCACAAATCAAGTCTCAGTAAATTTAAGAAAATTGAAATCATATCAAGCATCTTTTCCAACCACAACACTATGAGATTAGAAATCAATTACAGGAAAAAGAAAAAAAAGAAAAAATACAAACACATGGAGGCTAAGCAATATGCTACTAAATAACCAAGAGATCACTGAAGAAATCAAAGAGGAAATAAAATACCTAGAAACAAATTACAAAAAAGCCACGATGACCCCAAACCTGTGGGATGCAGCAAAAGCAGTTCAAACAGGGAAGTTTATAGCAATACAATCCTAACGCAAGCAAAAAGAAGCATCTCAAATAAACAACCTAACCCTATGCTTAAAGCAACTAGAGAAATAAGAACAAACAAAACCCTAAACTAGTAGAAGGAAGGAAATAATGATGACCAGAGCAGAAATGAATGAAATAGAAACAAACAAAAAAAAACAACAGCAAAGATCAATACAACTAAAAGCTGTTTCTCTGAGAGGATAAATAAAATCCACAAACCTTTAGCAAGAATCATCAAGAAAAAAGGGAGAGGACTCAAATCAATAAAATTAGAAATGAAAAAGGAGAAGTGACAACTGGCACTGGAGAAATACAAAGCATCATAAGAAACTACTACAAGCAACTATATGTCAATAAAATGGACAACCTAGAAGAAATGGCCAATTCTTAGAAAAGCACAACCTTCTGAGACTGAACCAGGAAGAAATAGAAAATATAAACAGACCATTCACAAGCACTGAAATTGAGACTGTGATTAAAAATCTTCCAACAGAGGAAAGCCCAGGACCAGATGGCTTCACAGGCGAATTCTATCAAACATTTAGAGAAGAGCTAACATCTATCCTTCTCAAACTCTTCCAAAATATAACAGAGGGAAGAACACTCCCAAACTCATTCTATGAGGCCGCCATCACGCTGATACCAAAACCAGACAAAGATATGGCAAAAAAAGAAAGTTACAGGCCAATATCAGTGATGAACATAGATGCAAAAATCCTCAACAAGATACTAGCAAATCAAATCCAACAATACGTTAAAAGGATCATACACCATGACCAACTGGGATTTATCCAGGGATGTAAGGATTCTTCAGTATACACAAATCAATCAGTGTGATACACCATGTTAACAAACTGAAGAATAAAAACAATATGATCATCTCAATAGATGCAGAAAAGCTTCTGACAAAGTTCAACACCCATTTATGGTAAATACTCTCCAGAAAGTGGGCATAGAGGGAAACTACCTCAGCATAATAAAGGCCATATATGACAAACCCACAGCAAACATTATGCTCAATGGTGAAAAACTGAAAGCATTTCCTCTAAGATCAGGAACAAGAGAAGATTGTCTACTCTTGCCACTATTATTCAACATAGTTTTGGAAGTCCTACCCATGACAATCAGAGAAGAAAAAGAAATAAAAAGAATCCAAATTAGAAAAAAAGGAAAACTGTCACTTTGCAGATGCCATGATACATAGAAAGTCCTAAAGATGCCACAAGAAAACTACTAGAGCTAATCAATGAATTTAGTAAAGTGTCAGCATACAAAATTAATACACAAAAATCTCTTGCATTCCTATACATTAACAACAAAAGATGAGAAGGAGAAATTAAGGAAACAATCCCATTTACAACTGTAACAAAAAGAATAAAATACGTAGGAATAAACCTACCTAAGGAGGCAAAAGACCTGCACACAGTAAACTATAAGATAGTGAAGAAAGAAATCAAAGATGACACAAACAGATGGTGAGATATACAATGTTCTTGGATTGGAAGAATCAATATTGTGAAAATGACTGTACTACCCAAAGCAATCTACAGATTCAGTGCAATCCCTATCAAATTACCAATGGAATTTTTCACAGAAGTAGAACAAAAAATTTTACAATTTGTATGGAAACACAAAAGACCCTGAAGAGTGAAAGCAATCTCGAGAAGGAAAAACAGAGCTGGAGGAATCAGGCTACCTGACTTCAGACTCTACTACAAAGCTACAGAAATCAAGACAATATGGTACTGGCACAAAAACAGAAACATAGACAAATGCGACAGGTTAGAAAGCCCAGAGATAAACCCACGCACATATGGTCAACTAATCTATGACAAAGGAGGCCAGAATATACAATGGAGCAAAGTCAGTCTCTTCAATAAGTGGTGCTGGGAAAACTGGACAGCTACATGTAAAAGAACGAAAAGAAATTAGAACACTCCCTCACACCATACACAAAAATAAACTCAAAATGGATTAAAGACATAAATGTAAGGCCAGACACTATAAAACTCTTAGAGGAAAATATAGGTAGAACACTCTTTGACATAAATTGCAGCAAGATCTTTTTTGACCCAACTCCTAGAATAATGAGAATAAAAACAAAAGTCAACAAATGGGACTTAATTAAACTTTAAAGCTTCTGCACAACAAAGGAAACCATAAACAAGACGAAAAGACAACCCTCAGAATGGGAGAAAATAGTTGCAAATGAAGTAACTGACAAAGGATTAATCTCCAAAATACACAAGCAGCTCATGCAGCTCAATATCAAAAAGCAAACAACCCATTCAGAAAATGGACGGAAGACCTAAATGGAAAGTTCTCCAAATAAGACATATAGATGGCCAACAAACACATGAAAAGATGCTCAACATCACCAATTATTAGAGAAATGCAAATCAAAACTACAATGAGGTATCTCCTCACACCAGTCAGAATGGCCATTATCAGAAAATCTACAAAAAATAAATGCTGAAGAGGGTGTGGAGAAAAGGGAACCCTCTTGCACTGTTGGTGGGAATGTAAATTGATATAGCCACTATAGAGAACAGTATGGAGACTCCTTAAAAAAGTGAAAATAGATCTACCATATGACCCAGCAATTCCACTACTAGGCATATTTCCAAAGAAAACTATAATTCAAAAAGAGACATGTACTCCAGTGTTCATTGCAGCTCTATTTACAATAGCCAGGTCATGGAAGCAACCTACGTGTCTATTGACATATAAATACATATATTAAGAAAGAAAAAATGTCTCAAATAATTAACCTAATTTTCACCTTAAGGACCTAGAAAAAGAAGAGCAAACTAAATCTGAAGCAAGCTGCTGGAATGAAATAATAATGACTCTAATGGAAATAGATGGAATAGAGAATAGAAAAAGCAATAGAGAAAATCAGTGAAATCAAGCTTGTTCTTTGAAAGAAATCAACAAAATTGACAAGCTTTTAGCTAGTCTGACCAAACAGAGAGAGACAACTCAAATTATGAAATCAGTGAAAGATGGGACATTACTACCGACCTTACAGAAATTAAAAAGTATTATATGTGAATATAATGAACAATGTATGAAAACAAATTAGAAAGACAACTTAGATAAAATAGGAACATTTTAGAAAAAGTCAAAATACTGAAAATAATTCAAGAGGAAATAGAAAATAAGAATATACCTATAATAAGAGATTGAATTAATAATTTAAAAACTTTCCACAGTGAATGGTGCTGAAATGACTTTACTGGTAAACCTACCAAATATTGAAAGAACAAATATTAATAACAAACTTTACAAATTTTTCCAAAAAATAGAAGAAGAGGTAATACTTTCAAACTCTTTGTATGGGGCCAGTATTATTCCCCTGATACCAAAACCAGACAAAGACCTTTCAGGAAAAGCAAAGCAAATACTAATAACACATTAATATAGACACAAATATCTTCAGTGAAAATGCATTCAATCATGGTGTCTTAGTTGTTTGGGCTGCTATAATGAAATATGATAGACCAGGTGGCTTAAACAACAACATTTATTTCTCACAATTTTTGAGGCTGGGAAGTCTAAGATCAAAGTGCCAGCAGATTCTGTGTCTGTTGAAGCCTCGCTTCCTCATTCATAGATGGTCTTCTTGTTGTATCTTTACCTGATGGAAGAGGTTAGAGAGGTCCCTGGAGTCTCTTTTATAAGGGCCCTAATCCCATTCAGGAGGGCTCTACCTTCATGACCTAGTCACCCCCAAAAGCCTCAACTCCAAATACCATCATATTAGGGGTTAGGATTCAGCATATGGATTTGGGAGGGATGTACACAGACATTCAATCTATAGCACATGCCTTGTCAGAACCAGCATCACTGTCCAAATAGATGATCCAAGCTATAATTAAGGAACAGAAGATGAAAGAACAAACTGCTCCTCTAACCCACGATGAGGGCCTTCTTGACTCAATTCCTGAACCTTGTACATCCTTGTAATTTTATCTCTGAAAAGATTTGGCTAGTGATGAAAGAAGTTCATATTGTCTAAGAGGAGAAACTGAAAAATAATTACAGTTGACCCTTGAACAATGTGGGTTTGAATTGCGTGGGTCCACTTATACTCAGTATTATTTTCAATAAATACAACGGTACTACATGATCTGCAGTTGGTTGAATCCGTGCACATGGAACCGTGGATACGGACTGACTCTGGGACTTGAGCATCTTTGAATTTTGGTATTCAAGGCAGGTCCTGAAACCAATCCCCAGCAGATACCAAGGGACAACTGTACAATAGACTCCAGTTTTCCTTGCTTCAACCTTTGCTTTCTTTACCTTTTTTTCTTTTTTTTTAACCTACCTCACCTTTTTTGTTACATCTCCCCACTACTAAAATAACAACAAATGACAACAACAAATACAAAAATAACCCTTGAAAAACTGTTCTGACACCTACTGGAATGAGATTGCACTAAAGATATGAGCAAGAGCTGTGAAAAAGTAGAACAAATTCCCAACCATTCCAACTACACATTTGTAGCAGTTAAAAACTGAAACCTGGGAAATACTAGTAATGTATCTCTCTCCTCCTTTCCCTATAAACCTTCTAGTTCTGTTTCAGTTCAGAGTTATCTGGTCTTAAGGTGATGCACATCAGCTGGAAAAAGGCTTTAACCTCTATTTGAATCACTTTATATATTTTTCTCCACAAGTTTAGCAGCCCATGAAAAGAGTTCTACAGGATCACTTGCATAAACTACAGTTACTATTGGATAAAAACAAACCATTTTCTCAAGGCAAGTACCAGTGTTCCTGGAAATGAGATTCAAAGAAAATCTGTCCCTAGAGTCATCATAGGGTTCATATTATAGAGACACCCCTAGCAGTGATCTCTCTAAGCAGCAGTTTTCTTTCTCATCTGTTAAATGGAGATAATTAGAGTAACCTACCTGATAAGGTTTCTGTCATGAATGAGACTACAGTACATATAAAGGACTTAGCATAGTGCCTGACACAAAGTATATACTCAATAAATCTTAGCCACAAGATTTTATAACAGATAAGAGCACAAGCTCTAGAATCATAATTTTAGGGCCAGTAAAGAATTTCCCTACATCCTTACAATGCAAAGGATGTCTGTGCCAAAATAATACAACCTAATATGCTATTAGGAAACAAATATAGGAAAAAATATGATTTGCTGTTTGGAAAAGATGTTTGATGGAAAATTCATTAAACTGAAAACAAAGACCAAAATTTCTATAGAGTTTGCTTGTCAGTGATGCTGCAGTGCATGCACTATTTATAGGAAATAGTTTAGTTAGGACACAGGCTAGTCTATTTAATAAGGGAGTTAAAATACATTAGCTTAAAAAAAGACATTTCTCTTTCAAATAATCTTTTAAGTCAAGGGCCGGTATAGTAGCTTGACGATGTTGGGGACCTAAGCTCCTTCCATCTGGTGGCTCTTCCATCCTCAGTGTGTTGAGAATTGGCTTCTGAAATGGTGGAATGAGGACCTCAGTGAACCCACTCCACCACAAAAGTAATACAAGTAACTGACAAAACTGTTAAAACCGACAATTTCAGAACTCTGCAAATTAACCAAAGGCATAGAATAAGCTGAAAAGCAATTAATCAAGAAAAAGTACTGAAAAGCTATAACAACATCAGTGCCTGCCTGTGGCACTTTAACTCGGGGCTTCACACACCCCCATCCCCAACTAAGTGGTGTGGTAGCCATGAAAATTCGGCAGCCTTGCAGGGAATAAGAAGGAATGACCTCTTTTAGAGGTCCGTGAAAAGCCCCTTCCTCAGAGCACAGTCAGTATTTTGAGCAGATTGTTAGTTCCCTGGAAAACTTTCATACCCATGGTGTTGTTTCTATTTGATCATATTCAGAGCCCAGTTTTGCAGAAAGAAACCTATACTCATGCTGAAAACAAGAGCAAATACATGGAATTGGTAATACCACAGATGCATAAGCCTGTGATTTCAGTTGGGGCAAACAAATTTTGGGGTCTGAAAATTTATAATCCAGCTGCGGCTCAAAATTTAAAATTTAGACCCAAAGAATTACACATCTGCAGGGTACTTGGTGAAGAGCCAATGTATTTTTGGAATCTAGGAAGCTGCTCATATGTGCAGTTTTGTGCATGCCCAAGAAAGGGCTGAGACAGACCCACCAACTCAACTCTGGCTGACCTGGAGGCTCTGCACAAGCAGGAAGTGAAAGCTAATGCTGACTTGTAAACTGCCTGAACTTTCAAGGTGTACTTTCACACACAGATCTCTTTGATAAATGCATGGAAGACCTGCTAGTTCAGGACATTTAAAAAAATATTCTGACTGGTTATTACTGGCTGACCACTAACTATACTGACTAGAGATGGCTCCAAGGAAGCCAAGCTTATAAATAAAAGCAATACAATTTTTAAAAAATATGAGGAGAGAGCTCAATGCTCAATGCTGTAGGGAATACAGAATCCATATAGTCAACCTAGGAATGTTGCTAAACAAATAAGGAGCAGCAGCAACAACAATAACAACAAACTAGAGGTGCAGGAGTTTTCTAATTCCAGAGTTACTATAACATACTGTATACAATGTCCAGTTTTCAACCAAACATTATGAGACATGCAAAGAGCAAGAAAGCATGGCTCATATACCCCAAAAGAAGCAGCCCTAAAAGAAACTGTCCCTGAGGTGGTCCAGATAATGTCCTTAGTAGCCAAAGACTTTAAGTCAGATATTTAAAATTTGTTCAAAAAGCTAAAAGAAACCATGTCTAAAGAAGTAAAGTATGACAACTATGGCTTACCAAACAGAGATTAAGAATAGATAGAAATAATAATGAAAAAAGAACCATACTTAGGGTGTTGCCCTCCTCTGTATGGTTGAAGATGCCTTTGCATCTTCAAAATAATAAGATGCTTATTTCAGCTAGCAGAAAAGAAGGAAGGGAGAAAAAGGGGAGGCTAAACCATTTGCTCTAATGGCATGATCTAGAGGTTGTTTACAACACTATTATTCATGACCCATTGGACAGAACTTAGTCACATGGCCACATCTAGCTGCAAATAAAGATGAGAAAGATGAATTTTCATCATATGACCATGTGCCCAGCTAAAATTTCTACTCTTACAGAAAATGAAGAAAATTGATAGAAGGACAGCAAGCAATCTCTTTCACAGTCAGCCCCATTTGTAGTTTTAAGTGTATACCTTGCATTTATTTTGTTAAATTTAATCCAAAGCATTATATTATTTTTATGCTGCTTTAAATGGTGTTTTGCAATTCATTTCATTTTGGGATTGTTCATTGTTACTGTATAGAAACACAACTAGTTCTTGTCTTGTCCTACAGCCTTTCGGAATCCTTTTATTAATCGGAACAGTTTATTATTTTTTTTTGTATGTGGATTCCTTAACATTTTCTATATACAAGACCATGTCATCTGTGAAGAGTTCTGCCTCTTCCTTTCCAATCTGGATACATTTTACTTTATTTTCTTGCTTGCTTGCCCTGGCTAGAACCTCTATTACAGTTTTGAGTAGAAGTGGCAAGAATGAGCATGCTTGTCTTGTTCCTGACTTTAAGGGAAAAGAATTCACTCTTTTACAATTAAGTTTGATGTTTGCTGATGGTTCTTCCAGAAGACTTCTATCAAATTCATATTCTAATCTGCTCTTAATGAGATTTGACTGTGTTACTTGCATGGTCACTCCTCAGATTTTTGCATGCCTTTGGCTAATTTCCAGAATTATGGGAAAGTTGATTGTGACAAGGTTTGGCACAATCTCATTGCTTTTATAGAGGAGCAGGTTTTTGGAGATCCACACTCCACCCTTCTGTAAGTGCTTCTTCTAGTCATGTATTTTAGTGCTGAAAAATTCTAATTTTTATTTCATCATTTTTGTGCTTTACCTATTTTTACTCCCTCCTCTTGTTGGAGGATAACTTGAGGCTATTTGAAAATGATAGACTTGTCTGGGAAGACTGTCTGAATTTTGCCAATGGGTTGATGCCCACTTTTTTACAGGGAAGACCTTATAGGTGGTACTCAAGAAAAGTTTAGGGCCACAGACTTGTCTCTTGCTAAGGCTGCCTCTTTATAACAATAACCACTTTTTATGAGTTCATCTTTCTTTCAGGACTTTGCCAAAGGCAGCAAGAAGCAGCCAGCTGACATCAAAATTTTGTTTTTCCAGCCAGTTGTGCAGAAGGGGATTTACCATGGCAATTAGAAGTCATCAAAATTATTGGAAAAGCTGGAGGAATGTACTCTTGTATGAATCTCTAGAAACTACATCCAGAATCTGTCCCCTGGCAGTGAAACTAACTTCTTGACCCCACAAAGCTAGAGATTGGACACTAAAATATTCACAACATTACTTTTGAGCAGATGACAACAAAAAGCTACAATAAAATGGCCTCCACCCAACTTCTGCCTTCTAAATATAGTGTGAATGCATTTAATTGGAAAAAAACAATTTGTATTCAGAAAACTGGCTGCAACAGAATCTGTAGCAATATACACTAGAAAGAGGACGGGATGGAGATTGAGTGAGCCAAGATCTTATCTACTATTAAGTGAAAAAAAAATCTTGGCATCAAAACCCTTTAGAAATGGCAAACATGTCTAACAGAAATTGTGCTTCAAATAGAAACAACTATTTTCAAATACAAATCTAACTTATGAAAACTAATGCTCTACATATTGAATTTACAGGATGAACAGTGTGGAAAAGATACATACTTTGTGTCTTTTTATTGCAATTCCTGAGAGCACAGGTAGAAATTACATTTATTTATTTATTTTTAACACCTTTATTGGAGTATAATTGCTTTACAATGGTGTGTTACTTTCTGCTTTATAACAAACTGAATCAGTTATACATATACATATGTTCCCATATCTCTTCCCTCTTGCGTCTCCCTCCCTCCCACCCTCCCTATCCCACCCTTCTAGGTGGTCACAGAGCACCGAGCTGATCTCCCTGTGCTAGGCGGCTGCTTCCCACTAGCTATCTATTTTACGTTTGGTAGTGTATATATGTCCATGCCACACTACCACTTTGTCACAGCTTACCATTCCCCCTCCCCATATCTTCAAGTCCATTCTCTAGTAGGTCTGTGTCTTTATTCCCATCTTACCCCTAGGTTCTTCATGACATTTTTTTTCTTAGATTCCATATATATGTGTTAGCATACAGTATTTGTCTTTCTCTTTCTGACTTACTTCACTCTGTATGACAGACTCTAGGTCCATCCACCTCACTACAAATAACTCATTTTCGTTTCTTTTTATGGCTGAGTAATATTCCATTGTATATATGTGCCACATCATCTTTATCCATTCATCCGATGATGGGCACTTAGGTTGTTTCCATCTCTGGGCTATTGTAAATAGAGCTGCAATGAACATTTTGGTACATGACTCTTTTGAATTATGGTTTTCTCAGGGTATATGCCCAGGAGCAGGATTGCTGGGTCATATTGTAGTTCTATTTGTAGTTCTTTAAGGAACCTCCATACTGGTCTCCATAGTGGCTGTACAAATTCACATTCCCACCAGCAGTGCAAGAGTGTTCCCTTTGCTCCACACCCTCTCCAGCATTTATTGTTTGTAGATTTTTTGATGATGGCCATTCTGACTGGTGTGAGATAACATCTCATTGTAGTTTTGATTTGCATTTATCTAATGATTAATGATGTTGAGCATTCTTTCATGTGTTTGTTGGCAATCTGTATATCTTCTTTGGAGAAATGTCTATTTAGGTCTTCTGCACATTTTTGGATTGGGATGTTTGCTTTTTGGTATTGAGCTGCTTGTAAATTTTGGAGATTAATCCTTCGCCAGTTGCTTCATTTGCAAATACTTTCTCCCATTCTGAGGGTTGTCTTTTGGTCTTGTTTATGGTTTCCTTTGCTGTGCAAAAGCTTTTCAGTTTCATTAGGTCCCATTTGTTTATTTTTGTTTTTATTTCCATTGCTCCAGGAGGTGGGTCAAAAAGGATCTTGCTGTGATTTATGTCATAGAGTTTTCTGCCTTTTTTTTTTTTTTTTTTTTTTTGCAGTACGTGGGTCTCTCACTGTTGTGGCCTCTCCCAATGGGGAGCACAGGCTCCGGACGTGCAGGCTCAGTGGCCATGGCTCACGGGCCTAGCCGCTCTGCGGCATGTGGGATCTTCCCAGACTGGGGCACGAACCCATATCCCCTGCATCGGCAGGTGGACTCTCAACCACTGCGCCACCAGGGAAGCCCTCTGCCTATGTTTTCCTCTAAGAGTTTGATAGTTTCCGGCCTTACATTTAGGTCTTTAATCCATTTTGAGCTTATTTTTGAGTATGGTGTTAGGGAGTGTTTTAATCTCATAGTTTTACATGTACCTGTCCAGTTTTCCCAGCACCACTTATTGAAGGGGCTGTCCTTTTTCCATTGTACATTCCTGCCTCCTTTATCAAAGATAAGTTGACTACATGTGCCTGAGTTTATCTCTGGCCTTTCTATCCTGTTCCATTGATCTATATTTTTGTTTTTGTGCCAGTACCATACTCTCTTGATTACTGTAGCTTTGTAGTATAGTCTGAAGTCAGGTAGGCTGATTCCTCCAGCTCCATTTTTCGTTTTCAAGATTGCTTTGGCTACTCGGGGTCTTTGGTGTTTCCATACAAATTGTGAAATTTTTGTTCTATTTCTGTGAAAAATGCCTGTGGTAGTTTGATAGGGATTGCATTGAACCTGTAGATTGCTTTGTGTAGTAGAGTCATTTTCACAATGTTGATTCTTCCAATCCAAGAACATGGTATATGTCTCCATCTATTTGCATCATTTTTAATTTCTTTCATCGGTGTCTTATAATTTTCTGCATACAGGTCTTTTTTCTCCTTAGGTAGGTTTATTCCTAGATATTTTATTCTTCTTGTTGCAATGGTAAATGGGAGTGATTTCTTAATTTCACTCTCAGATTTTTCAAAGTTAGTGTATAGGAATGCCAGAGATATCTGTGCATTAATTTTGCATCCTGATACTTTACCAAATTCATTGATTAGCTCTAGTAGTTTTCTGGTAGCATCTTTAGGATTCTCTATGTATAGTATCATGTCATCAGCAAACAATGACAGCTTTACTTCTTCTTTTCTGATTTGGATTCCATTTATTTCCTTTTCTTCTCTGATTGCTGTGGCTAAAACTTCAAAAACTATGTTGAATAAGAGTGGTGAGAGTTGGCTACCTTGTCTTATTCCTGATCTTAGTGGAAATGCTTTCAGTTTTTCACCATTGAGGACAAAGTTGGCTGTGGGTTTGTCATATATGGCCTTTATTATGTTGAGGAATGTTCCCTCTATACCTACATTCTGGAGGGTTTTTATCATAAATGGGTGTTGAATTTTGTTGAAAGCTTTCTGTGCATCTATTGAGATGATCATATGGTTTTGCTCCTTCAATTTGTTAATATGGTGTATCACGTTGATTGATTTGCATATATTGAAGAATCCTTGCATTCCTGGAATAAACTCCACTTGATCATGGTGTATGATCCTTTTAATGTGCTGTTGGATTCTGTTTGCTAGTATTTTGTTGAGGATATTTGCATCTATGTTCATCAGTGATATTGGCCTGTAGTTGCCTTTCTTTGTGACATCTTGTCTGGTTTTGGTATCAGGGTGATGGTGGTCTCATAGAATGAGTTTGGGAGTGTTCCTCCCTCTGCTATATTTTGGAAGAGTTTGAGAAGGATAGGTGTTAGCTCTCCTCTAAATGTTTGATAAAATTCGCCTGTGAAGCCATCTGGTCCTGGGCTTTTGTTTGTTGGAAGATTTTTAATCACAGTTTCAATTTCAGTGCTTGTGATTTGTTTGTTCATGTTTCCTATTCTTCCTGATTCACTCTTGGCAGGTTGTGTATTTCTAAGAATTTGTCCATTTCTTCCAGGTTGTTCATTTTATTGGCATAGAGTTGCTTGTAGCAATCTCTCATGATCTTTTGTATTTCTGCAGTGTCAGTTGTTACTTCTCCTTTTTCATTTCTAATTCTATTGATTTGAGTCTTCTCCCTTTTTTTCTTGATGAGTCTGGCTAATGTTTTATCAATTTTGTTTGTCTTTTCAAAGAACCAGCTTTTAGTTTTATTGATCTTTGCTATCATTTCCTTAATTTCTTTTTCATTTATTTCTGATCTGATCTTTATGATTTCCTTCCTTCTGCTAACTTTGGGGTTTTTTTGTTCTACTTTCTCTAATTGCTTTAGGTGCAAAGTTAGGTTGTTTATTTGAGATGTTTCCTGTTTCTTAAGGTACGAATGTATTGCTATAAACTTCCCTCTTAGAACTGCTTTTGCTGCATCCCATAGGTTTTGAGCGATTTTATCTCCATTGTCATTTGTTTCTAGGTATTGTTTGATTTCCTCTTTGATTTCTTCAGTGATCACTTCGTTTTTAAGTAGTGTATTGTTTAGCCTCCATGTGTTTGTATTTTTTACAGATCTTTACCTGTAAATGATATCTAGTCTCATAGCATTGTGGTCGGAAAAGATACTTGATACAATTTTAATTTTCTTAAATTTCCCAAGGCTTGATTTTTGATCCAAGGTATGATCTATACTGGAGAATATTCCATGAGCAGTTGAGAAAAATGTGTATTCTGTTGTTTTTGGATGGAATGTCCTATAAATATCAATTAAGTCCATCTTGTTTAATGTATCATTTAAAGTTTGTGTTTCCTTATTTATTTTCAGTTTGGATCTGACCATTGGTGAAAGTGGGGTGTTAAAGTCCCCTGGTATGAATGTGTTACTGCCGATTTCCCCTTTTATAGCTGTTAGTATTTGCCTTATGTATTGAGGTGCTCCTATGTGAGGTGCATAAATATTTACAATTGTTATATCTTCTTCTTGGATCGATCAGTTGATCATTATGTAGTGTCCTTCTTTTTCTCTTCTAATAGTCTTTATTTTAAAGTCTATTTTTTCTGTTATGAGAATTGCGACTCCAGCTTTCTTTTGGTTTCCATTTGCATAGAATATCTTTTTCCATCCCCTCAATTTCAGTCTGTATGTGTCTCTAGGTCTGAAGTGGGTCTCTTCTAGACAGCATATATACGGGTCTTGTTTTTGTATCCATTTGGCCAGTGTATGTCTTTTGGTGGGAGCATTTAATCCATTTACATGCAAAGTAGTTATTGGTATGTATGTTTCTGTTACCATTTTCTTAATTGTTTTGGGTTTGTTATTGTAGGCCTTACCCTTCACTTGTGTTACCTACCTTGAAAACTTTGTTTAACATGTCTTTTAAAGCTGGTTTGGTGGTGCTGAATTCTCTTAGCTTTGACTGTCTCTAAAGGTTTTGATTTCTCCATTGAATCTGAATGAGATCCTTGCTGGGTAGAGTAATCTTTGTTGTAGGTTTTTCCCTTTCCTCACTTTAAATATTTCTTTCCACTCCCTTGTGGCTTGCAGAGTTTCTGCTGAAAGATCAGTTGTTAACCTTATGGGGATTCCCTTGTATGTTATTTGTTGTTTTTCCCTTGCTGTTCTTTATGTTGTTTTCTTTGTATTTAATTTTTAATAGTTTGATTAGTATGTGTTTTGGCGTGTTTCTCCTTGGATTTATCCTGTTTGATACTCTCTGTGCTTCCTGAACTTGACTGAGTATTTCATTTCCCATATTAGGGAAGTTTTCAAATATTATCTCTTCAAATATTTTATCAGTATCTCTCTTTTTCTCTTCTACTTCTGGGACCCCTATAATTCGAATGTTGGTGCATTTAATGGTGTCCTAGAAGTGTCTGAGTGTGTCCTGAATTCTTTTCATTCTGTTTTCTTTATTGTGCTCTGTGGTAGTTATTTCCAATCTTTTATCTTCCAGGTCACTCATCTGTTCTTCTGCCTCAGTTATTCTGCTATTGATTACTTCTAGAGAATTTTTCACTTCATTTATTGTGTTGTTCATCATTGTTTGTTTGCTCTTTAGTCCTAGGTCCTTGTTAAACGTTTCTTGCATTTTCTTCATTCTATTTCCAAGATTTTGTATGATCTTTACTATCATTACTCTGAATTCTTTTTCTGGTAGATTGCCTATTTCCTCTTCATTTATTTGGTCTGGTCGTTTTTCACCTTGCTCCTTCATGTGCTGTGTATTTCCCTGTCTTCTCATTTTGCTTAACTTACTGTGTTTGGGGTCTACTTTTTGCAGGCTGCAGGTTTGTAGTTCCCGTTGTTTTTGGTTCCTGACCCCAGTGGGTAAGTTTGGTTCAGTGGGTTGTGTAAGCTTCCTGGTGGAGGGGACTGGTGCTGGTCTTCTGGTGGATGAGGCTGTATATTGTCTTTCTGGTGTGCAGGACCTTGTCAGGTGTTGTGTTTTAGGGTTTCTGTGAACTTGTTATGATTTTAGCAGCCTCTCTGCTAATGGGTGGGGTTGTGTTCCTGTCTTGCTAGTTTTTGGCATAGGTTGTCCAGTAATGTAGCTTTCTGGTTATTGAGTGGAGGTGGGTCTTAGAGTTGAGATCGAGATCTCTCGGAGAGGTTTTGCCATTTGATATTAGGTGGGGCTGGGAAGTCTCTGGTAGACCAATGTCCTGAAATTGGCTCTCCCACTTCAGAGGCACACCCGGCTGGAATACCAAGACCCTGTGAGCCACACGGCTCAGAATAAAAGGGAGAAGAAAATAAATAAATAAAATAAAATAAAGGTATTAAAATAAAAAAATATTATTAAAAATAATAAAGTAGGGCTTCCCTGGTGGCGCAGTGGTTGAGAGTTCACCTGCCGATGCGGGGGACGCGGGTTTGTATCCCGGTCTGGGAGGGTCCCACATGCCGCGGAGCGGCTGGGCCTGTGGGCCATGGCCACTGGGCCTGCGCGTCCGGAGCCTGTGCTCCGCAACGGGAGAGGCCACAACAGTGAGAGGCCTGCGTACCGCAAAAAAAAATAAATAAATAAAATAAAATAAAATAAAGTAATTAAAATTAAGAGAAAGAAAGATAGAACAAAAGAAATAAGAGGGCAATGAATCCAAAACACAAATCCACCAGGGATAACAAGCACTGAAATCTATACTAAAAAGAAAGAAAAAATACGGAGAGACAAAACCCCAGTAAAAGCAATGCTATGCAGACCAAATCACACAAAGAAGCATACACATACACACTCACAAAAATAAAAAAAGGAAGAGAGGAACCAAATCAATAAACAAAGCTACCAATGATAATAAGTTCTAAATACTAAACTAAGGTAAACATAAAATGAGAAAAAATTAGATGCAGAAAGCCAACCCCAAATCTACAGTTGTTCCCAATGTCCACCGCCTCAATTTTGGGATGATTGTTTTTCTATTCAGGTATTCCACAGATTCAGGGTTCATCAAGTTGATTGTGGATACTTAATCCACTGCTTCTGAGGCTGCTGGAGAAATTTCCCTTTCTCTACTTTGTTCACACAGCTCCTTGGATTTAGCTTTGGTTATGGCCCTTCATCTGCCTGTAGGTCACCCGAGGGCTTCTGTTCCCTGCCCAGACATAATGGGGTTAAAGTAGCAGCTGATTAGGGGGTTCTGACTCACTCAGGCGGGGGGGGGGGCGGGTGGCGTATGGAATGCGGGGTGAGCCTGTGGTGGCAGGGGCTGACATGATGTTGCAACAGCCTGAGATGGGCTGTGTGTTCTCCCAGGGAAGTTGTCCATGGATCAGGGGACTCTGGCAGTGGCAGGCTGCACAGGCTCCCGAGAGGGGAGGTGTGGAGAGTGACCTGTGCTTGCACACAGGATTCTTGGTGGCTGCAGCAGCAGCCTTAGCGTTTCATGCCTGTCTCAGGTGCCTGTGGTGATAGCCGTGGCTCGTGCCTGTCTCTGGAGCTCATTTTGGTGGTGCTCTGAATCCCCTCTCCTCGCGAACCCTGAGACAATGGTCTCTTGCCTCTTAGGTAGTTCCAGACGTTTTCCTGGACCCCCTCCTGGCTAGTTGTGGTGCACTAGCCCCCTTCAGGCTGTGTTCACTCAGGCAACCCAAGTCCTCTCCCTGGGTTGTGATCTCCGAAGCCTGAGCCTCTGCTCCCAGCCCTCGCATGCCCCAGTGAGTGAGCAGACAAGCATCTCAGCTGGTGAGTGCTGGTCAGCATAGATTCTCTGTGCAGGAATCTCTGCGCTTTGCCCTCTGCACCTCTGTTCCTGTGCTCTCCTCTGTGGCTCTGAAGCTTCGCCCCCCCACCCGCCCCTGTCTCCACCAGTGAAGGGGCTTCTTAGTGTGTGGAAACTTTTCCTCCTTCACAGCTCCCTCCCCGAGGTGCAGGTCCCATGCCTATTTTTTGGTCTGCTTTTTCTTTTGCCCTTCTGAGGTATGTAGGTAGTTTCTTGCCTTTTGGGAAGTGTGAGGTCTTCTGCCAGTGTTCAGTAGGTATTCTGTAGGAGTTGTTCCACATGTAGATGTATATT
The DNA here is from genome assembly GCF_949987515.2 of Delphinus delphis. NCBI lineage: Eukaryota > Metazoa > Chordata > Mammalia > Artiodactyla > Delphinidae > Delphinus > Delphinus delphis. Next base: position 82,845,477 of record NC_082704.1, read on the forward strand.
TGATGTATTTGTGGAGACGAAGGTGATCTCCACGTCTTACTCTTCTGCCATCTTGATGGTCCAAGCCAAAGAACTCTTAAAACTCAACAGTAAGAAATCAAACAACCCAGTTAGAAAATGGACCAAAAAGTTTAACAAATACCTAACCCAGTAAGATATTCAGATGGCAAGTAAGCCTATGAAAAGATGCTCAGTCAGACGTTATCAGGGAAATGCAAATGAAAATATCAGTGAAAAAAAAAAAGAAAATATCAGTGAGATACCAATACATACTTATTAGAATGACCAAAATCCTGACCGCTGAGGACGCTAAATACTGGCAAAGATGTGGAGCAGCAGGAACTCTCATTCATTGCTTGTGGGAATACACAATTGTACAACCACTTTGGAAGAGAGTTTGGCAGTTTCTTACAAAACAAGACCTACTCTGATCCATCAATCATGTTCCTTACTTTTACCCCAAAGAGTTGAAAACTTATGTCCACACAAAAATCTGCACACGGATATTCATAATAGCTTTAGTCATATTTGCCAAAACTTGGAAAGAATCAAATATCCTTCAGTAGGTAAATAGATTAAAGAAAACTTTGGTACATCCAGACAATGGAGTGATAGTCAGTGCTAAAAAGAAATGAGCTAACAAGCCATGAAAAGACACGGGTAAATCTTAAATGCATTTCTCTAAGTGAAAGAGGCCAATCTAAAAATGCTATATACCATATGATCCAACTATATGACATTCTGGCAAAGGCAATACTATGGAGAAAATAAAAAGATCAGTGTTTGGCAGGGGTTATGAATGAGTGAGGGTTAGATAGCTGGAGCACATACGATTTTAGGGGAGTGAAACTACACTGTGATACTATAATGGTGGATACATATCATTATACATTTGCCAAAACACATAGAATGTACTATACCAAGAGTTAACCCTAATGTGTCAATGTACATATATCAAGTATAACAAATGTACCATTCTGATGTGGGATGTTAATAATGGGGAGGCTATGCATGAGTGGGCTCAGGGAATAAGTGGGAAATCTCTGTACTTTCCACTCAATTTTGCTATGAAATTAAAACTTCTCTAACACATGAAGTCCATTTTTTAAAAAGTCACATGCCAAGCAGTTTTAACTTTATCACGTAGTTGATAGTTCAAAGTATTTTGACAGGAGTATGTTTTTAGAAAATTCCTAATGGGAGCACTATAAAGGGTAGACAATTTTACTCCTTCCTTTCCAGTTTGGATTCCTTCTATTTCTTTCTCTTTTCTGATTGCCATGGTAAGGACTTCCAATTCTATGTTGAATAAAATGACAAGAGTGGGCATCCTTGTCTTGTTCCTGATCTTAGAGGAAATGCTTTCAACTTTTCATCATTAAGTATAATGTTAGATTTTGTCATATATGGCCTTTGTCATACATGTTTGTCATATATGGCCTTTATTATGTTGAGGTATGTTCCCTCTATGTCAACTTTGTTGAGACTTTTTGTCATAAATAGATGTTGAATTTTTGTCAACAGCTTTTTCTGCATCTATTGAAATCATCATATGGTTTTTATTCTTCACTTTGTTAATGGGGTTTATCACATTGATTGATTTGCAGATATTGAAAAATCCTTATATCCTTGGGACAAATCCCACCTGATGGTGTATGATACTTTTAATGTATTGTTTGATTCAGTTTGCTAATAGTTGTTTTTGAGGATTTTTGCCTCTATGTTTATCAATGATAGTGGCCTATAATTTTCATTTTTGTATGTGATATCTTTGTCTGGATTTGGTATCATTGTGATGCTGTCCTCATAGAATGATCTTGCAATCCCACTCCTGAGCATATATCTGGAGAAAAACATAATTCAAAAAGATAATGCACCCCAATGTTCATTGCAGCACTATTTACAATAGCAAGACACAGAAGCAACCTAAATGCCCATCAACAGATGAATTAATAAAGAAGACATGGTATATTTATACAATGGAATATTACTCAGCCATAAAAAAGAATGAAATAATGCTATTTGCAGCAACATGGATGGACCTAGAGATTATCATACTAAGTGAAGTAAGCTAGACAGAGAAAGACAAATTTCATATGATATCACTTATATGTGTAATCCAGAAAAATGATACAAATAAATTTATATCTAAAACAGAAATAGGCCCACAGACATAGAAAATAAACTTATGGTTACCAAAAGGGAAAGGGGGTGGGGAGGGATAAATTAGGAGTTTGGAATTAACATATACACACTATTATATATAAAGTAGATAACCAACAAGCACCTACTGTATAGCACAGGGAACTATACTCAATATTTTGTAATAACCTGTAAGGGAAAAGAATCTGAAAAAAAAAGTATGTATGTATAACTGAATCACTTTGCTGTATACCTGAAACTAACACAACATTGTAAGTCAACTATATTCCAATTAAAAAAAAAGAAAGAACTGAAAAAATTGAGTTTGCAAGTGTTCCTTCCTTAGGAATTTTTTGGAATAGTTTGAGAAGGGTAGGTGTTAACTCTTCACTAAATGTTTGGTAGAATTCACTTGTGAAGCCATCTAGTCCTGGACTTTTGTTTGTTGGGAGTTTTTAGATTACTGATTCAGTTTCATTACTGGTAATGTGTCTGTTCATATTTTCTGTTTCTTCCTGGTTCAGTCTTAAAAATTGGTCCATGTCTTCTAGGCTAATCATCAGGGAAATGGAAATCAAAACCACAGTGAGATATTACCTCACACCTGTCAGAATGGCTATCATCAAAAAGAACACAAATAACAAATGTTAGCGAAGATATAGAGAAAAGGGAACCGTCATATGCTATTGGTGGGAATGTAAGTTGGTGAAGCCACTGTGGAAAACAGTATGGAGGTTTCTCAAAAAAGTAAAAATAGAACCACAATATGACCCAGCAATTCCACTCCTGGCTATATATCTGAAAAACAAAAACAAAAACAGTAATTTAGAAAGATATATGCACCCCAATATTCATAGCAACATTATTTACAATTGCCAAGATATGGAAGCAACCTAAGAGTCCATCAACAGAGGAATGGACAAGGAAGATGTGGTATATATTTACAATGGAATATTACTCATCCATAAAAAAGAATGAATTTTTGCCACTTGCAACAACATGGATGTACTTGGAGGGTATTATGCTAAGTGAAATAAGTCAGAGAAAGACAAATACTTGATATCACTTATGTGTGGAATCTAAAAAATACAACAAACTGGAAAATATAACAAAAAGAAATGAACTCACAGATACAGAGAGCAAACTAGTAGTTACCAGTGGAGAGAAGGAAGGGAGGAGTAGCAATGTAGGGGTAGGGGATTAAGAGGTACAAACTATTATGTATAAAATACGTTACAAGGATATATTATACAACACAGGGAATATAACAAATATTTTATAATAACTATAGATGGAATATAACCTATACAAATTGTGAATCACTATATTGTACACCTGTAACATATAATATTGTACATCAACAATACTTAATTTAAAAAAATAAAAAAACCTTTTGCTACTACAAAAAAATGCCCCAGTTGAAAATAATTAAATAAATTTAAAAAGGATAGACAAGAGTTATGGAGGTCTCCTCTCTCACATAGTGAATAGTATAAATGGCTGCATTTGTCATTGCTAAAACTTTCTCTTGAAAATTCTTTAAATATTTCATGATGAAATACACATTCCCCTTTCTGGGATACTGGGATGCTGTCTAATCCTGTCTGTTATCAAAATTTCTCATGCTGGTATTTTTAATTTGTTAGATAAAAATAAATCTACTAAATAGGGTACTTACATTCAGGAGCTATGAAAAAAGTTAGTCCCTTGGCACAAATAAATGTGGTCAACTATGATCATTAAACACCAAGGTGAGTATTAAAAAATTAGTTGCAAATTTTGCTAATGTTTCTCAAATAATGTGTTGTGTTATAATCCACCGTGATCCAGTATTAATATTGTCTGTTCTGAGTCTTTTATCCAAGATATTTAATATTCAGATGAACTGAAATAAAAAAACGTCTCCCATCCTGAAACCACTTTACCACATCAATCTTAACTTTGCCATGACGACTTTCATTCCCCTTTCCTAAACATGCATTAGGGTTTACTTCGTGTCTAACCATTATTTTTCCACTAGGGTTCAATTTGAGTGATAGCACCATGTGATATGGGTGTGATCTCAGTAGTGAATTTATTTTGGGATGGTAGAGGAATGTGGGCATGACCAAAGTCTATGGGAACAGAGAATTGATTTTCCAGTGTTGGAGAGACAGTTTTGGAAAGTGCAGTTTAGATGGATTATAGAGACTATAGAAGAGACTCCACCTGCTTGTGTGGAGGCATATTTGGAAACTGATCACTCAGCAGAAATTTGTCTCATTCCATTTTGACTCTATTCATAGCTGGCATGGACCTGGGAGTGTGAGATTTTTGTGCAATGAAAAAGCATATATATTAGTAAGTGGTAGTGACACTGGGAAACCTCTAAGAAAGAAGAAATTTAAAAATATACACCTTAGTGATAGCTGAAAGGGGTTTCTTAAAAGAGCAGTAGTGATATGTGTTGTCTATCTCAAAGTAATTGTAAAATGTGAGAAAAATTGCATTGTGTGCAAAGAGAGAAAATAATTAGTTACATATGTCCGATTAGTCACTGAAGATGACCAGAAGCAGCCAATTCTAACTGAGAAATAGCAGAAGCCAGTGAGATAGTCTAAATGTTAAGGCCAAAGTGCTGAGAGATAACATGAGGTCTAAACAAGGACAACGTGTTACAGTGGGACCAGCTTAAGAATGAGAACATTGGCTTCATGGTACCTGACATTGGCACATGAGCCCCTGATGGAAAGCATGTGTGGGGGAACCACTGGAATTCAGGAGGCTTTAACCTATCAACAGACATTTACCTTATCATTCCATGAGTTGTGTCCACCACCATGTCTGCAAACACCAAGTGCTGACCTCTTGCTGAAAGCATGGCAACACCTAAGGGCATGTCTATTTGAATGGGTACCTGTGACATTTAATTGTGGGTTTTGACATTTGGGTGAGTGTGTTCACCATCTGCAGTAGAGTGAGAGACATGAAGGTGTGGAGTTACTGGTGAGAATCTGACAGTACGGGGCCAGTATTTGTTCAGTGATACAACAATGCCCTCCTCCTACCCAACACAGCCGCTCTGCCCTCTCCCAGGGCTTTCTCTAAAGGAGACAGACACACAGGAATCTGGAATATCCTTCACTGGGCCAGTTCTCAGAGCCCCTCAGTGAAGCGCCTTCTGGTGGAGGTGGGGTGAAGCACAGGCTTGGGCTCAAGAATGAAGCAGGATCTCCTAGACTCTAACTCTACCTCTTACCACCAGCTGACCCCTAATGTGCAAGGATGACAGAGCCCCAAATCTCCAGTGAGAAGAAAGTAGGAGAGAGTGATGTGGCAGCTCCCAGCCTTCATGGGTAGGTAGGCAGTGGGTCAGCTTACGTACCTCTTAGTATTGTAAGAGAGGGCATGGACATGTCCTCCACGCATGGGTATCCTGTCCCAGTGCACATTGTTACTGCTCACAGTGCTCCGGAATCTGGCCCATCACATCAGTCTTCCCTCTAAGGGAAGAGTGAACAAAGGGCTTGGGAGAAGGGGGATTTCTCTGGAGTGAGTAGTGGAAAGAGATGTCTGGCCCCACCTCCAGTGACCTAGAACCACGGATAGAAAATGATTTGACCACAGAAAAATTAGGTCATGTGTAAAAATTGATTTTGCTGTTACAAATATCAAATACATCAACTCTGGAAAGTTTAAAATGTGAGCGTTTTGAGAAAAACAAATGTGAATTCACAAAAGTGAATTTTCATTAGAAAATAAACAACAAAATTTAGCATATAAATCCTGACTACTTAACAACTTATAATCATACTGTAAATAGATAGCTGGTTTGGTTGAAAACATACAGCTATATTTACAAGATATAACAGGTCCAGGTTTACGTAAATTAATAAATGAAGGATAACTACTTCATAAATTTATTAAGACATGGCCATTGATAATAAATCAAGCTCTACAAGAAAATATGAAAGCAGATACAATAAATTATATCAAATTGCAACATTCAGAATTAGCTAGTTCTGACAATGGTTCAAAATCATTACATGCAAACATCTTTCTTTTCACTTATGAAATAAATCGATAGGTTAAAAGGTGGATAGCCAGAAAGGAAGTTAACCTACAGAAATGATTTTACAATGATGATCTTATACCATGCATGCTACTGAAATAAAAAATTATTAGACTTCGTTTTATTAGATTATCATAAGATAAAGGAAAGGAAAGCGCTTCCCTGGTGGCACAGTGGTTGAGAGTCTGCCTGCCAATGCAGGGGACACGGGTTCATGTCCCAGTCTAGGGAGGTCCCACATGCCGTGGAGCGGCTAGGCCCGTGAGCCATGGCCACTGAGCCTGCACGTCCTGAGCCTGTGCTCCACAACAGGAGAGGCCACAACAGTGAGGGGCCAGTGTATCGCAAAACCAAAACCAAAACAAAACAAAAAACAGAAAGGAAACAAGAAAGAGGTGAATCTTTGGTTAACGATTTCTTAGATGAATGGAAAAGAAGATATGACACATATATACAATGGAATATTCTCAGCCATAAAAAGAAATGAAATTGAGTTATTTGTAGTGAGGTTGATGGACCTAGAGTCTGTCATACAGAGTGAAGTAAGTCAGAAAGAGAAAAAACAAATACCGTATGCTAACACACATATATGGAATCTAACTGAATCTCTTCTTAACTGAAGAGATAGTGGTTCTTGGAAGATTCCTCCAAGGTTAAAGAAAAATAATTTCAAAAACAATACAGATTTGAAACCACAATTTTATTTATTTATTTATTTACTTATTTTTGTGGTACGCAGGCCTCTCATTGTCGTGGCCTCTCCCATTGCGGAGCACAGGCTCTGGATGCGCAGGCTCAGCAGCCATGGCTCACGGACCTAGCCACTTCGTGGCATGTGGGATCTTCCCGGACCGGGGCACGAACCCGTGTCCCCTGCATTGGCAGGCAGACTCTCAACCACTGCACCACCAGGGAAGCCCCCACAATTATTTTTAATAGCATATTTAAATTTTGGTAGAGTAGGGAGATTCCCTGCTCTGGAAGATCAAATGTCAGGTGGATAACCCCATTGTACTTCCTGCTATATTCTCTTTCATCTCCCAGTTTCTTCACATACACTTATTCATTAAGGTATAATAAACATATGGCAAAGTATAGAAATTATGAGTGTACTGCTCCATAAAATTTCACAAAGTGAACATACCTTTGTAAACCCCACTCAGATAAAATGGTAGTATTGATATATTATATAACTCCCTACAAGGCCCTCTGTGCCACTTTCCAGTAATCCTGATCCCTTTTCTGCAAAAGTAACCACAATCCCCACCTTCAGCAGCATGGTTTAGATTTGTCTGATTTTAAATTTATTTAAATGGAATCATATGGTGTAGAGTCTTTTGTGTTTAACTTCTTTCAATCAACATCATTTTTCTGTGTTTTATCCATGCTCTTGGGTCTAGTATTTATTCAGTCATTATACTCCATCATAAGAATAGGGAATAATTTATTCATTAATTGTAGTCATTATGGACATTTGGGCAATTTTTCATCTAGGATATTACATATTGTGTTGTATGGACAATTTTGTACATATTTTTGTTGATAATTATACTCATGTATATTAATTTCCTTAAGCATGTACCCAGAGGTGGAAGTGCTATGTCATAGGACACTACATATGTTCAGCTTTACTATATGCTACCAAAGAGATTTCCAAAATAGCCATATCAATTTACACTCTCTTCAGCTGTGTATTACAGTTCAAATTTTCTCATAATCTCATTAAAATTTGCCATTTTTTCTTTTGAGCCATTCAAGTTGGCACATAGGAAAAACCTATACACTGAAGACTATAAAACATTGATAAAGGAAACTGAAGATGACTCAAAGAAATGGAAAACTATCATGTTCTCTTGGATTGGAAGAATTAATATTATTAAAATGACCATACTACCCAGAGCAATCTACAGATTTAATGCAATCCCTATCAAAATACCCATGACATTTTTCGGAGAACTAGAACAAATAATACTGAAATTCATATGGAACCAGAAAAGACCCAGAATTGTCAAAGCAACCCAGAGAATAAAGAATGAAGCTGGAGGTATAGTCCTTCCAGACTTCAGATTATACTACAATGCTATAGCAATCAAAACAGTGTGGTGTTGGCACAAAAACAGACACATAGATCAATGAAATATAATAGAAAGCTCAGAAATAAACCCATGCATCTACAGTCAATTAATCTATGACAAAAGAGGCAAGAATGTGCAATGGAGAAAAGACAGTCTCTTCAACAGGTGGTGTTGAGAAAGCTGGACAGCCACATGTAGAACAATGAAATTAGAATATTTCCTCATACCATATACAAAAATAAATTCAAAATGGTTTATAACCTAAATCTAACACTTGACACCATAAAACTCCTAGAAGAGAATGTAGACAAAACTTTCATGACATAAATTGTATCAATATTTTCTTAGATCAGTCTCCCAAGGCAAAATAAATAAAAGCAAAAATGAGTAAATGGGACCTAATCAAACTTACAAGCTTTGGCACAGCAAAGGAAACCATAACCAAAATGAAAAGACAACATACAGACTGGGAAAAAATGTTTGGAAACGATGTGACCAACAAGGGCTTAATTTCCAAAATGTACAAACAGCTCATACAACTCAATGTCAAAAACAAAAGCAAAAACCCCAAGAAAAAAGTGAGCAGAAGACCTAAATAGACATATTTCCAAAGAAGACAGATGGGTAACAGACACATGAAAAGGTGCACAACATCACTAATTATTAGAGAAAGCAAGTCAAAACCACAATGAGGTATCACCTTACACTGGTCAGAATGGCCATCATCTGAAAGTCTACAAATAATAAATGATGGAGCAGGTGGGGAGAAAAGTGAACACTCATACATTGTTGTCGGAAATGTACATTGGTGCAGCCACTTTGGAAAACAGTATGGAAGTTCCTTAAAAAACTAAAAATAGTGTTACCATATTATCTAGCAATTCCATTTCTGTGTGTATATCTGGGAAGAAAGAAGACTCTAATTTGAAAAGGTGCATGCACCCCAATGTTCATTGCAGCACTATTTACAGTAGCCAAGACATGGAAGAAACCCAAGTGCCCACCAACAGACTATTAGCCTAAGAAGATGTGGTATGTATATACAAAGGAATATTACTCAGCCATATTATGCTTAGTGATATGTCAGACAGAGAAAAACAAATACTATACTGTATGTGAAATCTAAAAAACAATACAAATGATTCTATATAAAAAACAGAAACTGACTCACAGACATGGAAAACAAACTTATGGTTACAAACGGGAAAGGGACAAGGGAAGGGACAAATTAGGAACATAGGACTAGCAGATACAAACTACTATACATAAAATAGATAAGCAACGAGATTTACTGTATAGCACAGGGAATTTACCCAATTATCTTGTAATAACCTATAAATGAAAATAATGTGCAATACCCTCCATATTATATGCAGTACACCTGATTTACAGCACAATATTGCAAATCCACTATGCTTCATTAAAAAAAATGTTGGCATGTAGGATGTGCCATAGTCATGTAGGTTTAATTCCCTCATGCTTAATGATATCAAGCACCTTGTCATATAATTTTTAGTAATTTGGAATCTTGTTTTGAGAAATACCTATTCCATACTTTTGCCATTTTTTCTATTGATTTATCTGTCTTGTTTTTAAATTGATTTTTAGTGTTCTTTACATATAATAAGCAAGATAATATGTTTGCAGACATGTGCTGCAACCATGCATAATATTCTGTGACTTGATTTTTCATTCTCTGAATAGTAGTTTTGATGAACAGAAGTTCATGTTAATGGTAAAAAATAAAATTATTCTCAAGTTTTATCATGTATAGCCTGTATATACACATATATATATATACTTTAAAAATACTTTTGGCTGTCTGGACTTCTCTTAAAATCTTTGTCATTATCTTACAAATAAAACTTTATCTCATTCCTTAAAGTAGAAGTATTACAGACTACATTACCTGATTACAGTATAATAAGACTACAAATTATAAACAAAATATGAAAGCACACAGGGCTTTCCACCTGGAATTTTTTAAAAGTCTATTTAAAAAACTCTGTGGTGGGCTTCCCTGGTGGTGCAGTGGTTGAGAGTCCGCCTGCCGATGCAGGGGACACGGGTTCGTGCCCCGGCATGCCGCGGAGCGGCTGGGCCCGTGAGCCATGGCCACTGAGCCTGTGCATCCGGAGCCTGTGCTCCGCAATGGGAGAGGCCACGGCAGTGAGAGGCCCGTGTACCACAAAAAAAAAAAAAACAAAAAAAAAACAACTCTGTGGTAACATGGGAAATATAAAGAAAAATTATAGGATTTCTAAACTAATGACAATGAAAACACTGAATACAGGAATGTGTGGCACACATTTAAAACAGTGATCAGAGAAAAAATTTCATAGTCTTAGACATTTTATCAATTAAAATGAAGGAAGGAAAATAAATTAATTAAATATCCACATCAAAAAACTAGAAAAAGAGCAGCAAAATAACCAAAAGAAAGCCAAAGAAGGAAAAGCAAAGATGACGTGAGAAAATAATGAGTTAAAAGAGAGATAAATGTTTGATCTAGTTAATAAAATGATAGATTTTTGGGAAAAAATCACAAAATAGGCAACATGCTAGCTAACTTAATTAATAAAAACATAGAAATTACAAATATACAATCTAGAGTAGTATAAGGGATAATATCTATTGAAACAGGAGTATGTTAAAAAATAATAAAGTATTTCTTTCTGTTGCTCTATGCATATGAAATTGAAACCTAGATGAAATGTATAATTCCATAGGAAAACAATGTTTATCAAAGTTGAACCTATTAGAGATAGACAGATTAAACAGACCAATTTCCATAGAAAGAAAAAAAGGAAAATTATAACTAACCCACTAAAAGCACCAGGTCTAGATGGTTTCAAAGGGGCAATCTCCCAAAATTCGAAGACCAGATAGTCCCAGTGCTCCAGAAACTCTTCCAGAGTATTGAAAATGAAGGAAACTTCATAACTGTTTTGTGAGGCAACTAAAACATGGATACTTAAACTGGATAAGACAGTACCAAAAAGAATAGTACAGGCTAACACTTATGAATATTGTATATTACACACACACACACACACACACACACACACACACACACACACACACTATCTTCATACGAATTCCATCAACATTCTTAATGGTAAGACACCATGCATTTTACATTAGTCCAAGATATGGAAACAACCTAAGTATTCATTGATGGACAAATGGATAAAAAAACTGTGGTATATATACATTTGAATATTATTCAGCCATAAAAAAGAAGGAAATCTTACCATTTGTGACAACATGGATGGACATCAAGAGCATTATACTAAGTGAAATAAGTCAAAGAAAAATGCCATATGATATCTCTTATATGTGGAATCTAAAAATTAATAAATGAATAAAAATGAAACTCATAAAAAACACTTTAAGAGATCAGGACAAATGCAAGGATGCACACTATCTCCACCGATATTCATCACTGTCCTGGAGGTGCTAACCAATGCAACTAGATAAATCAATTAGAGATCCATCTGAGGTATAAAAACTCAGAAAGAATTAACACTACCTTTATTTACAGATGGTATGTTCGTATAACTGAAAAACCCAACAGAATCAATGATAAGGTTTACTCAAACGAAAAGAGAGTTCAATACAATAAACAGAATAGTAAATTACCATAAGATCTTAATAGCTTTTATACAAACACTAATGTCTGTTGAGAAAAATTTCTTAATGCCTGTAAAAGAAACAAAGTAAACTCAAACAAATAAAAGTTTTCATTTGTTCTTGGATAAGATTATTCAACATAAGAAAATAATGATTTCCCCTTAAGTTAATTCATAAATTTTACTCAATATCAATAAAAATGTGAATCAACATTTTGATGGAGCCAGATATTTTTTCAATTAGGGAAAATCATTTTATTGTAATGATGATACAGTCACAGGTTAAATAAATTCTACATCAATTTCATTGATTTGAGTCCTCTTCCTCTTTTTCCTGATATGTCTGGCTAAAGGTTTATCAATTTTATCTTCACAAAGAACCGACTTTTAGTTTCATAGATCTTGCTATTATTGTTTTCTTCCTCTTTATTTCATTTATTTCTGCTCCAATCTTTATGGTTTCTTTCCTTCTACTAACTTTAGGTTTTGTTTGTTCTTCTTTCTCTAGTTGCTTTAGGTGTAAGGTTAGGTTGTTTATACGAAATTTTTCGTGTCTCCTGAGGTAAGATTGTATTGCTATAGACTTCCCTCTTAGAACTGCTTTTGCTGCATCTCATAGGTTTTGGATCATTATGCTTTCATTTTTAGTTGTCTCTAGGTATTTTTTGATTTCCTCTTTGATTTCTTCACTGATTTATTGGTTGTTTAGTAAAGTATTGTTTAGCCTCCATGTGTTTGTGCATTTTACAGTTTTTTTCTTGTAGTTGAGTTCTAATCTCATAACCTTGCAGTCAGAAAAGATACTTGATATGATTTCAATTTTCTTAAACTTAGTGAGGCTTGCTTTGTGGCCCAGCATGTGGTCAATCCTGGAGAATGTTCCATGTGCACATGAGAAGAATGTGTATTCTGTTGCTTTTGGATGGAATGCTCTATAAATGTCAATTAAGTCCATCTGGTCTAATGTGTCATTTAAGGCCTGTGTTTCATTATTGATTTTCTGTCTGGATGATCTGTCCATTGATGAAAGTGGGGTGTTAAAATCCCCCACTATTATTGTGTTACTAACAATTTCTCCCTTTATGGCTGTTAGTATTTGCCTTATATATTGAGGTGCTCCTATGTTGGGTGCATATATATTTACAATTGTTATATCTTCTTCTCTGATAGATCCCTTGATCATTATGTAGTGTCCTTCTTTGTCTCTTGTAACAGGCTTTATTTTAAAGTTTGTTTGACATGAATATGAGTCTTTCAGCTTTTGTATTCTTCAAGATTGTCTTTGTTCTTTGTCATTGTATTTCTAAGTCCATTTTAGGATCGTCTTACTGATTTCCACTAAAAAAACCCTGCTATAATTTTTATTGGAATTGTATAGAATTTGTAGAGAAAATTTGGGGAGTATTTACATCTTTACAATATTGATTCTTCCAATCCAGAAACATGACATTTATTTGGAAATTCTTAAATTTCTCTGAATAATACTTTGTGGTTTACTGTGGTTTACTTGTACATATTTCATTACACTAATTCCTTTGTATTTGGTCTTTTTAAATGCTATTGTATATGGTGTGGTTTCAATTTTTTCTGAAACATCTGTTGCTTGCTGAAATGATTGGTCTTTATATATTGACCCTGTATTCTTTGACTTTGTTAAACGCACATATTCTAAGAGCTTGTAGGTTCTTTTGAATTGTATATGCACATAATTATGTCATCTATTTTCTTGCTTTATTTCAGTAGGTAGGATTGCCAGTATATCGTTGAGCAAAAGTGGGGATAATGGCCATCCTTGTCCCACTCCTACCATTCCAGGTCTCAGGAAGAATACTTTCAGTAATTCACCATTAATTATGATTTTGCTGTAGATTTTTGGAGGTAGTCTTTATCAGAATAATTAATTTTCTTATATTCCTTAGTTCTAAAACAATTTTAAAAAATAAATCATGAATGGCTATTGGATTAGTCAAATTGTTTTTCTGTACTTATTGAAATTATCATACAATTTTTCTTTTTTTGTGAAAATAGGAATCACACTGATAGGTTTTCCAGTGTGATGTATTATCCTTTTTATATATTGCTGGATTCTATTTTCTAACATGTGTTTTTGCACCCATTTTTAGTGACATAGACTAATCTATAATTTTCCTTTCTTGTAATTTTCTCATAACTTATGCCTAGTTTGGGGAAAATTAATTTTGTAGAAGGTTTTTGAAGTTGATCATAAAAAAGAAGAATCTTCAGTTGAATTTGGCAATATGTAAAGGGAAGGTAACCTGGCAGCATAACTTCTGGAAATTAATCTTAAGGAAAAATTCAGAGATTAATCAGAATTTTGTGTACAGCACATCCATTACAACCATAATAGGAATAATAAAATATTACATATTGTGTGTCCAAGATTTTTTTAATATCCTCATTCAACCAACCCTGGGTAAACTGACCATCTTTGGCAGCAGAAGAGGCAAGAAGAGCAGCAAGACAGCAGACTGCCATGAGGACTAACAACTTCCATCAAATTAAACATGCCACCAATGAGAGGAATTGTCCCCCTCTTCCAGGCTATGTCTTCTAAAAATAACAGAAGTATGCAATTTGGTCTTATAAAGACCCAGTTATTTTATCGTCATTCTGCTTAGTTATTTTACCTTGATCCATTCCAGTTTTATGTGAAATTTCTCCCTTCTTGCTCGGTTTCTACCTCTATCTTCAGCTCAGTTAAATTTTGTGGTCCTGGGACTTGGAAATAGTGGTAGTCTTTTCTTACTATCTCATCTGTATCTCCTTATATTTTAGTGACCAAGAATTTTTCCATCAAATACACCAATTTAGTCCTTTCAAAAATTTCTAACATAAAATGTTATTTTCAGGCATAGTTAAAAACATGTCTGTACATTTAAAAACTATCTATCCAATTATATCTCCTATACTTATTTAAACCCATAGGTTTTCCTGCTTATCACCAGGAGAGAATGTAAATGAACATCAGGAGGGTGTTGTTTAAGTGAATTATGGTACATTCATACTGCATTGTAACATTCAGGCATTAATAAATATATGGTTAAAATTTATTTAAAATATTCAAATATGTCCATGTACATGGGATATGAAGTTTACAAAAGTTTTTGTGGAATATTATTTCAATTTTATTTCAGAAAAATAAACATGAAGGCTTCTAGTCAGGAGTGGCTTGTGGCAGGCAGTCCTCAATTCACCTTTCCTGAACATTCCATTTAAATAAGTACCATAGGTGTGCCACTTCTATTTAAGACATAGAATATCATGACAGACCATTGTGATAATTATACCAACTAAGACAAAAACTTGATAAGGTTAAAAAAAACCCACAAAAGCTTTTCCACAATAAAGGAAACCATAAACACAATGAAAAGGCAACTCACAGAATGGGAGAAAATATTTGCAAATGATGAGACTGACAAGGGATTAGTCTTCAAAATTTACAAACAGCTCATGTGGCTGTTTGTAAATCATCAAAACAAACAACCCAATCAAAAAATGGGCAGAAGACCTAAACAGACATTTCTCCAAAGAAGACACACAGATGGCCATGAAGCACATGAAAAGATATTCAACATTGCTAATTATTAGAGAAATGCAAATCAAAACTACAATGAGATATCACCTCACACCTGTCAAAATGGCTATCTTCAAAAAATCCACAGACAACAAATGCTGGAGAGGGTGTGGAAAGAAAGGAACCCTCCTACACTGTTGGTGGGAATATAAATTGGTACAGCCACTATGGAGAACAGTATGGAGGTTCCTTACAAAACTAAACATAGAGCTACCATATGATCCTGCAATCACGCTCCTGGGCATATATCCACAGAAAATGATGGTCTGAAAGGATACATGCACTCCAATGTTCATTGCAGCACTGTTTATAATCGTCAAGACATGGAAGCAACAAAAATGTCTGTCGAAAGAGGAATGGATAAAGAAAATGTGGTACATATATACAATGGAATATTACTCAGCCATTAAAAAGAATGAAATAATTCAATTTACAGCAACATGGATGACCCTAGAGATTGTCATACTGAGTGAAGTAAGTCAGACAGAGAAAGAGAAATATCATATGATATCAGAATCTAAAAAGAAATGATACAAATGAACTTATTTACAAAACAGAAACAGCCTCACAGACTTAGAGAATGAACTTATGGTTACCAGGGGGTAAGGGTGGGGGGAAGAGATAGGGAGTGTGGGATTGGCATGTACACACTGTTATATTTAAAATGGATAACCAACAAGGACCTACTGCATAACACAGGGAACTCTGCTCAATATTATGTAATAACCTAAATGGGAAAATAATTTGAAAAACAATAGATACATGTATATATATAACTGAATCGCTTTGCTGTATGCCTGAAACTGTCACAATATTGTTAACCAACTATACTCCAATATAAAATAAAAAGTAAGTAAATAAGCAAATTGGAAAAAAGCACACATTTAAAAAGACACAAAAGAGCTGTATATGTAAAGAAGTTTAAAGAAACAAAATTTCATAGCAGGACATGTCTGATTGGTGAGCAGAGATCAATAGCCCCTAGAGTTATGTACTGAATCTGTGTGGACAAAGGATCAGAGCAATAATAGGCAAAGGGCCTCTGCTGGAATAAGAAAAAACTGGTAGAACTTTTAAAAACACACAGGTGGTCTGACATTGGTATCTTCAGTAGGCCCAAACAATGGACAGTGTAAGGATGTATCTGAAGTTTGATATGGGTCAAGGATCAAATTTCCTTTCATATGGATATTCAACTGATGTAGCACCATCTGTTAAAAAGACTTACTGAGTACTTCTGGGCTTCTTTGAACTCAGAAATGCCAAGAGCTATAAGGAGCCTCATTCTTAGGTCCACTGAAAAAAAATGCACAACATAAAAGTTGAGAATTATGTTTTATTCAGAAGACAAAACTGAATACTTAAGCCTAGGACACAGCATCTCAGATAACTCTGAGAGACTGCTCTGAAGAGGCAAGGACGGGAGGCAAGATATATAGGAGTTTTGCAACAAAGACCAGGTAGTTGGAACATCGAAAAATTACTATTAGTTAAAGAAAACCAGATATCTCAAGTGAAGGAATTTAGCACTTTTCTATGTATGGGAAGATGCAAGGGCCTGGCTCACTGAAAACATTCCTTTGAAAAGCACCTCAGATATCTGGGTCCAGTATCCTGTGCTTTCTCATCCTGAGTCTTCTCAGGGTATATCATTGGGGTAGCTGCAGCAGTTGACTGATAGATGGTGGGCATCATGTTTCCATCCTGAGTTCCCTCAGGGCTCACCATCAGGGAGGCTGTAATGTGATGGCTTGATGGCTGCAACATCATTTTCATTCATACCTACTCATAAAACAAGAAGAGGTGGGAAAACTGCAAATTAATGATTTATTTTGGAACCTGTCAGAGAATTGAGGTCTCATGGAAAACTTCAAACACAAAATTTAGTGAAAGACAGTTGCTTGTAGGTAGAAAGAGGACCTGAACATTTGCTCATCTGGGACAGAAACTGCCTGAATGCCATGTAAGCTATTAAGAAGATTAAATTAGAAAATTTCAAGAAATTTCTAAAGGCTGAGAGTGGGCTACCAGGAGAGCATAAAGTCCCCAGAAGAGTTTCAAACCATCTCATGAGCTTTTCCTCCAGGAACCCCATTAGATGCCCACAATAAAAGATCTGGGAAGATCCTTAGAAAGATCACTCTTGGTACTTGCTGCGAGAGAGAAACAGTAGCCCCTGCCAAAATTCTAGCAGAAACATCTTCCCTATTTCCCCTATTAATTAAGTACTAAAGGCTTAATTAACCTACAAGGGAAAGGACATCAATGTTCTTTGAATGTCTTTGCAACTTTTCTGTAAATCTAAAATTTTTCGCCCTGAAGGATTATTTATATTTTAAAAAGGCTTTCCTTCAGAACAGTAAAAAGAGTAGTCCCTAACATCCAGAAGCTGGCCTGCCACTCACAGGTGGGCCATGTTATTCTACTGACAAACATAAGCATTTTCACAGAATACCAATCTCAGACAAGGTTACTCTGAGACCATGATACAGTGAGATGAAGCATGGTTGCTCCATAATTGTCTAAGTACATGCAAAAAAATGTCTCTGTGCCACACATAAAATACTGTACACTCACTCTCTTGGCCAAAATGAGTGACTGCTTTTTCTTTACCAATTAAAAATTTATCCTCCTTCTGGTCCCTTCTCCCTGTAGATAAACTGAATACCCAGCTTACCTACAAAATTGCCTGTGCCTTCTGAAGCATTCAAACTAGATTGAACCCTCCCCTCATTAGACCCTCCCCAAATCATTCAACCAAAGCTGAAATCCTTTGATAGGTTCTTTTAAATACCCTTTTACTGACACAACCCATGATTCTCCATTTTGTGTGTTCTCCCTTGTTGCAACTTGTTTAATAACAGATATGTTTCTGGAGGTTTTTGGCTGGAGGACATTGACACCTTAACCTACTGAATTTGCTTGATGCCTTGGATGAAGATCAGTTGACTGTGAATGTGGATCTATTTCTGGAGTCCATTATTTTTCATTTACCTATTTGTCCACTCTTATGTCAATCCCTTTTAGTCTTGATTACTGTAACTTTATGGCAAGTCCTGAAGTAGGTTAATGTAACATATTTTTCAAGAATATTTTGCCTCTTCTAAATATTTTGTTTTTCTACATAATTTTTGAATCAATTTGTCAATTTCTTCAAAAAGTCTTCTTCAGTTTTGATGGGGATCAAAATGAATCTATAGGTCATTTGGGGGGAGAAATAACATAAAACTATTGATTTTTTCAGTCTTTCTGCATTTATTTAGGTCTTTTAAATTTTCTCTTAGTGATATTTTGTAGTTTTAGGTGTTGTAATTTTGTACACTTTTACTAGATTTATTCTTAGATATTTGTAGTTATTTGATATTATTTTAAATGGCATTATTTTTTATTTATTTATTTTTTGGTTATAATGTTTGTTTTGTTTTTTTTGGCCATGCCACATGGCTTGTGAGATCTCAGTTCCCTGCCAGGATTGAACCCGGGATACGGCAGAGAAAGAGCCAAATCCTAACCACTACACCACCAGGGAACTCCCTAGAATTTTTTGTATTGAGGTATAATTGATTTATAATTTATATTAGTTTCAGGTGTACAACATAGTGATTCAAAACTTATAGATTATACTTCATTTATAGTTATTATAAAATACTGGTTATATTTCCTGTTCTGTACAATATATCTTTGTAGCTTACTTATTTTATACATAGTAATGTGTGCCTCTTAATCCCCTACCCCTATCTTGCCTGTCCTCCTTCCCTCTCCCCACTGATAACCACTAGTTTGTACTCTATATCTATGAGTTTGCTTCTTTTATGTTATATTCACTAGTTTGTTGTATTTTTTAGATTCCAAATATAAGTGATATCATACAGTATTTGTCTTTCTCTGTCTGACTTACCTCACTAAGAATAATACCCTCCAAGTCCATCCATGTAGCTGCAAATGATTTTATTTCATTCTTTTTTTATGGCTGAGTAATATTACATTGTGTATGTGTGTATATGTATATGTATATATATATATATATATATATATATATATATATATATATATATATATATATATATATATATACCACATCTTCATTCATCTGTTGATGGACACTTGGGTGCTTCCATATGTTGGCTAATGTAAATAATGCTGCTATGAATATTGAGGTGCATATATCTTTTATGATTAATATTTTCATTTTATTCATATATATACTCAGGAGTGGAATTACTAGATAATATGGTAGTTCTATTTTTAGTTTTCCAAGGAACTTCCATACCATTTTCCACAGTGGCTGCACCAATTTACATTCCCACCAACAGTGTACAAGTGTTCCCTTTTCTCCACATCCTTGAATGGTGTTATTTTTTAAATTGCATTTTTTGATCGTTCATTATTAGTGTGTAGACACAGTGGATTTTTTAAAAATTGATTTTGTATCCTGAAACCATGTTAAACATGCTTGTTATTTTGAGCAATTTTTTGTAGATTGAATATGATTTTCTATGAACAAAACCATATATTCTGTAAATAATCACACTTTCATTTCTTCCTTGCCAATCTTTATGATTTTATTTCATTTTCTTGCCTTATTGCACCAATGAGGACCTCCAGTACAATATTAAATAATGGAGACATTCCCAATCTTATGAACTAAAGAGTCTTTCACCAGTGAGTATAATGTTACACATGGGTATTTCTTTTTTTTTTTTTAAGAAGATATTGGGGGTAGGAGTTTATTAATTATTTATTTTTGCTGTGTTGGGTCTTCGTTTCTGTGCAAGGGCTATCTCTAGTTGTGGCAAGCGGGGGCCAGTCTTCATCACGGTGCACGGGCCTCTCACTATCGCGGCCTCTCTTGTTGCGGAGCACAGGCTCCAGACGTGCAGGCTCAATAGTTGTGGCTCATGGGCCTAGTTGCTCTGTGGCATGTGGGATCCTCCCAGACCAGGGCTGGAACCTGTGTCCCCTGCATTAGCAGGCAGACTCTCAACCACTGCGCCACCAGGGAAGTCCCCATGGGTATTTCATTAATATCTTTGATCAGGTTGAGGACATTTCCTTCTCTTCCTAATTTGCTGAGAGTTTTTACCATGTATGTATATTAAATTATGTCAAAATCTTCTTCTTTATCTATTGAGAAGACCATATAATTTTTGACTTTATTCTGTTAATGACATACATTACATTACTTGATTTGTAAATTTTAAGCAACTTAACATTTTATCCAGTTGATATTGGCCTCATAGAAGGACTTGGGACATTTTCACTTCTAATCAATTTTCTGGAAGAATTTGTGTACAATTGGCATTATTTCCTTCTTAAGTGTTTAAGAGAATACACGCTAGTGAAGCTGACTGGGATGGAGTTTGCTTTTTGGAGCGTTTTGATTATACATTCTCTATAGGAACATTTACATATTTTATTTTTCCCTGTGTCATTTTCATAAGTTTTATTTTTCAAGGAATTTTGCCCATTTCATCTACCATTCCAAATTGTTGTTATCCAGCTCTTATGGCATATTTTACTTTCTTTTAAATTACTCTATGCTCTATTGTTATTTTTATTTTTACATATCTCACAATTTTGAGTCTTTTTTTCCTTGATCTGTCTGGCTAGGGTTATATAGAATTTATTAATATTTTAAAGGATGACCTTTTGAATTTGTTAACTTTCTGAATTTTTTCTGTTGATGATTTCCACTGTT
The DNA here is from genome assembly GCF_949987515.2 of Delphinus delphis. Lineage (NCBI taxonomy): Eukaryota > Metazoa > Chordata > Mammalia > Artiodactyla > Delphinidae > Delphinus > Delphinus delphis. Next base: position 82,866,670 of record NC_082704.1, read on the forward strand.
CCTTTTATCATTTCTTTTTTCTATTTACTTTGAGTTTAATTTTCTATTCTTTTTTTTCTAATTTCTTAAGGAAGAAGATCATTGATTTGAGATGTGCCCCATAAATTTGACTTCGATTCAGTTCAAAATATTTTATAAATTCCCGTGTAATTTTTTCCTAATCCATTGGTTATTTTGAAGTATGTTGTTTATTTCCAAATAGAGGTATGTCTTGTTATCTTATTATTATAGGTAGCTCACTTAATAATGTTTTGGCTGGATAATATACACTGAATAATATCAGTCCTCTGATAATTATTGAGATGTCTTGTGGCTCAGAAATCAGTCTATCTTGGTGGATAGTCCATATGCACTTACAAAGAATGTGTATTCTGAATTTGGTAGGTGTTAGGTTTCATGAATATCAGTTAGGTGAAATTGTTTTTTTGTTAGTGTTCAACTTAATATCTTTTGTGATTTTTTTTGTCCAGTTGGGTAAATTTCTGGCAGAAAGATGTTAAAAGTCCACAATTATGATTGTGGATTTGTCTAATTATTCCTTTATTATTGTCAGTAATTCCTTCATGTATTTTGAAGCTCTTTAATTAGCTGATTTCAAATTTGAATTATTATACATTTTATTTTATTTTTACTAAAGTATAGTGGCTTTACAATGTTGTGCTAGTTTCTGCTGTGCAGCAATGTGAATCAGTTATACATATACAGATATAAATTCTTTTTTAGATTCCCTTCCCATTTATGTCACCACAGAGCACTGAGTACAGTTCCCTGTGCCACACAGTAAGTTGTCCTTGGTTATCCATTTTATACAAGGTAGTGCATTATGTATTTTAGATGATCTAATATTGGGTTTCATTTTAAAAGATAAAAATACTCTTAAATTAGACAGTGTTGACAGTTGCACAATTCTGTGTACTTAATTTAAAAACCACTCCATTGTACACTGTAAAGGAAGAGTTATATGGTATTTGAATTATATCTTAACGAAGTTGAGTTTTAAAAATAAAAAAATCTAAAGGTACTTAGAGTGTTCATAGTATATTGCTAGATTTACATACATCTATGCATGCCTATATATCAGTATAAAAGTACAGATATTCTTTAAATTATTTATAAAACAGATAAATATAAATGTTTGTAATAGGAAATGATATGGGAGATATAGCCCCCAGTGCAACCTCTGCAATGCTACAAGCAAAAATATCAAAATTACGCTATTCTTCAGGCATGACTTTCATGTTTGGTTCTACTTCTCAGGCTCACCTAGTTCCTGCTTGCTTTCCAATCCTGGTTCTCCAGGTCTCAATGAACAACATGAGCAACCTGATATCCTTGAGTAAGATTTATTTTTGGTTAAGCGATCCTGAGCCTTGTTCTGTTGACCATAATCGCACACCCTGATTCACACAGAGATTGGCAGATGTAGATATTATTTATAGTCATAAAAGGAAAAGAAGCATTTTATTAGACTGCTTTATTGAGGTATGATTGACATACAAATAGCTGTACATATTCAATGTGTACAAATTGATTAAAAGACACTTCTAAGAGAGAAAATGCACAAAAGAAGGAAAAGAGAGCCCAAAGCCACAACCTAGAGCATGGCAACCTGTAGACGAGCTTAGAGGAAGAGGAGCCCCCAAAACTGAGTCAAAGGAATAGGAGCCACACAGGAAGGAAGAAAACCAGGAGAGAGCGATTTCATGAAATCCAGAAGATTTCAAGGAAGAGGAAGTAGGCAGCAAGTTCAAAGACTAAGAAGTCAAACAGGGGCGGAGGAATGATGCTTTGATTTGACATCATGCTAGTTATTGGAGAACAAGAAAAAATCAGTTTAGAAGACAGAAGGGCATGCAAGACTTGTCAGAGGTGGAGGTGTGGAAGTGGAGACAACTTATCATGAAAGTTTTGCTGTGAAGGGCAGCAGATATATGGAACAATAGTTGGTAGGGAAGTGTCACCAAGGGAAGGTATTGTTTAAAATGGAGGACAGTGGAGCTTGATTGTATGCTGGTGGGAATAACCGCTAGAGCAGGAGAAGATGGAGATGCAAGAGAAACAGTGGTCATCTGCAGCGGTTAAATCTTTTAAAAGGTGAGGGTAAAGATTAGATCAACTGGAGACACTGACTTTGTTAAAATTATAACCCACGTGCCCCATGCTTCATATTCTTACTTACAGATGTGCTGATACTTACATCCCCATGCAAGGCCAAACTGAGAATGAGAGATTAGTGCACCAGCAATGGCCAGAGGATGAGGAAATGCGCTTTGAAGTCCAAGAGATCCATATTGAGTTCTGAAGGTTAATCTAGACTGACAAATTTCAGTTTTGAGAAATGTATGGGTTAGGGATTATTGCGTGCCACTGATAGTTCTATTGGCATGTCTGTGAGTGTCTCTGTGTGTTCGCATATTCAGGGGAGGGTGAAAATTTGGGTAGATCCCACTGCTAAGAGAAGAAGAAATCCTTACAATGGAGGATATTAATGGAGGGGACTTTCTCCTTTTCAAGGGAGAGAAAAGGGCAGTCTTCAAGAAAAGCTAGGAACAGAGATCAACCCAGAATAGAATCTTCCCGGAAGGCCTTAACTTTTTTGGGGGCGGGGAGAGCAGGAGTTGGGTGATTTTCCCTGGACTTTAGGAACATTGATATTTAGCCATCATTTCCTAGTAGTTTTGTTCCCTATTATCATTCCCTCAGTTACCTTTCACCTGTTGTTAAAATGTGCTTCTCCCATACAGTCTAGAGTGGTGTTTGGGGCGATTTAAGGAGCAGGACATTCCAGGAAAACATTACCTTCCTTGCATTACTGTTCCTCTTTGGTCCTACTCCAAGGGACTCTCTTCCCAGACATCCAGGCAGAGACCAGCATCCAAGCAGATCTGGTATCCTCTGAAAGAGGTATGACACAGAGAAGCACCTGGCAAGTGGATACTGAGAGTGGATACGAGGCAAACCCCCTTTCCAAAAACAGATGGACATCTGAAAAAGACCCCGAGGTCAGGAGGATGGGCAAGCCTTTGGTTTCGGTTCAGTGCGGGTCATTCAGTTGGAGTGGAAATGAGATTCCTTAGACACTTTGGATTGAGGGGTTGCAGTACACAGGAAGTGGTGGGCAGCTGGGACCCCGTAAATGATAGCAGGGCTGGACAAATGGACTTCTAGAGACATCCTACAACACTGAGAGAGAAGGGAGGGGTAGATGGGGACATACCCCCAGGTTTTGTGCTGCTGTTGCTCACAAACTGGTGCCCTGAGACATCTCACGTCCTGCCTGGGACCGTGGTTGTCCGGCCTCTGAAATGAGGAGAAAATGCAAAGGAGGTAATTGGTTATTTGGGATAAGGGGGTGGGAAAGAGGTGCTTGCTTAGTTCTGCTGCTTTCCAAATTCAGGAGGCTAGCAGAGACCTCTCTCCTCTGAGTCTCCCTAAGGCCCTGCTAAAACAGGAGTGGGGCAGGAAGTGGGAGCTCTATCAACTGGTCTCATGGTCTGGGTAGAGGTCTCCCAGAACAAAGAGGAGAGGAGGGAGTCGTCTGTCCTGTGTGACTTCCCTACTGGGGATCATGGAACTTTTCTGGGAGCAGTACTTCTGAAACCTGGCTGTAACTGAGGTTCGTGCTAGAAAATTGGGGCTACTGGAAACCCACACAGTGAGACAGAGGCTACAAGGTGAGAACAGGGGAAGTGAGTTGGGTAGCCGGAGTCCTGGAATCCATGGGCATGGTTTGGAGGTAACAAAAAATTGCTGGTAAGAAGGTGGCTAAAGGTCAAGGAAGCCTACGTCTCCTGACCATGTAAGTGCACTGTGGAGAGGTAGAAATTCTAGATTCATACTGGGCTGCTCTACAATTTCTATCCTCCTCCACCAGGCAGTGGGTGCAGGGCAACGTAGAATTAAATAGAATGTGATTTTTAAATCCCTAAATAGTAGCTTGTGTACCTCAGAGGAAGACAGAGCTCACACGTTTCTCTGCCTTTCTCTTTGTCTCATCCTTAGTCCCTAGACATGACAGGAAACAATACCTTGGTTACCATGGAAACTGGAGCTGAGTGATGCATTGGACTGTGGGCGGAAAGCAAAGGTGGTCTTGACACAAAGGCCCTTGGGAGAAGAGATTCGAGCAAATTCTTTCAATATGAGCAAAGCGCTCGTATTGAAAGAATTCACAATTTCCACAGGCACGTTGATCCCTGCAATCATTATTACACAGAAAACACGAAGGTGCATGCCTGCGCGCACGCACATGCACACGCACAATGAAAACAGACGTCATTCTCTGCATCATGCTGGCTGGCCCATAGGATTCTTGTGGGCGAAGCTGTGCTACGACCCCTTCAACAACATACGTCATCTCCCTCTCATCTCTCCTCTCCCGCCTCGCTCTGTCCTCCCTTCACTGTCGTTCAGTTTCTCCCCCCTCTGTCTTCCCGTATCCCTCGCCTCTTCTCTCCCTCCTTAGTTTTTCCTTCTGGTCCTCCACTCTGCCTCGCTCTTTGCCCTCCTTCCTTCCCTCTGTATTTTGTTCTTCCTCCCACCCCCTCGCCTGCCCCTAGTATGAAGTGACTAAGAATTCATTCACTCAATTATGATTGACCTAACATAGGCCATTTATTTTGAGCTTCCGGCTTCATCGGACAGTGCATCATAAAATTAATTGCAGACATTACCGTTCCATTGCAAATTATGATAAGTGATATGGAATTAAACAACAAGGAGCTATGAGCGTGAACAATAGGGGACCTAATTTCCGTGGTGGGTTCAGTGAAGGAAATGTCATCGGTATTTGGCATCCTGCCACCCAGCATTGTCTTATTGCCTCTTTAGGTAACTGCCTTCTCTTTCACGTGGGGGGCAACTACCTTCTTCCATCGTTTGCAGCATGATGGGACTCTCACATAAGGTGTCCAGCCCACTCTTGAAGGTGTAAACATGAAGTCCAACGGGATGCCCACTTCTTGGAATCTGACTAACAAACAGACCAAAACAGGGTAAGGAGCTGTTTCATCTTGTCAGTGAATCCTTCTTCCTGCTTCCAAGTTCCACAGCGGCACCTTTGTTTGTGTCCTTCATCCATTCTCTTGCTCATTCTTTCTTCTTCCGTCTCTTCCTCCTCCCTCTCACCTGGCTAGATCCTTTTTCTTAGAGGCCTAACCCCACAAGGACAAAAAGGATGGGCGAGGAGACAAGAATAATTATAAAGTATTAGAAGGTGGAAAGCAGACAGATGAGTGCTATCTGACTTAGCTGATTTAAGAGCCGAGCAGTGAGGAAAGCCCCAAAGCAACAGTCTTTAACCTCCCTCACCAGACCTTCAAACTGTCTGCGAGATTGGCAACGGCAAGTACCCCTACAAGTTAGGGGTAGTAGTGGGGGTTGTAAATTGCACGATTGCTCTTAGGTATAGTTATGAAACATTTAGACACCCAGAGCCCCTCTCAACAACCTGTAGCCTGGACAAATTGCCTTCTCCAAACCCTAGGGAGTTTGAGGAGAGACTTACTCTCTGGAGGGAGTGAATCAGCAGACTTATGGACTTGGAACCTCGGGGTCAGGGGAAAACAGGCATCCAAACCCAACATAGGGATTTAAGTGAAAAATGTACTGTACGTAAAAGTTCGATCCTCAGCCTCATGCCCAATTTGCTATACAAAGTGCCGGCATCTTGCCTTTTCCCATAGATGCAGGAGGTTCTTCCCTGGGTAATCAAACCATCCCAAGAGTAGAGATTTCATAATTATAGCAGGCAATGGTCCCCACATTTTCAATATTAGTTCAAAATATTTTCTAATTTCAATGATTTCTTCTCAGAGCCATGGGTTGTTTAGGAGGTATGTCTTCGTTTACAAACATATGGGGTATTTTCTAATGATCTTTGTTATCAGTTTATAGTTTTAATGGCATTTTATAGTTTATAGTGGTCAGAAAATATACAAATCACCGAAGAGTCTATTCTTTATGTATGGTCGTGGGAGTCTATTTATCTGAATAGTATTAACTTTTCAATGGAATACAACACAAAAATGGAATTGCACGAAACGTAAATGTTCTGCTCAGTAAATTTTTACATCACAAACGACTGAGTAACTGCAATCCAGGTCAAGAGATTCGGCGTTGCCGGCAACCCAAAAGCACCATCGTGCCTCTACTTGGTCACTACCATCTGCCACCTCAGCAAATCTAACCAGTATTTGACTTTTAGCACTATAATTTTACCTGTTTGTGAAACTTATTACACATAATAAATACGTATCCTTCTAAAGAAACTTTTTATTGAAGAATAGTTGATTTATAATGTTGTGCTAGTTTCTGCTGTACAGCAAGCTGATTCAGATATATATATATATATATATATATTCTTTTTCATATTCTTTTCCATTGTGGTTTATTACAGGACATTGAATATAGTTCCCCTGTGCTATACATTAGGACCTTGTTTTCTATCTATTTTATATGTAGTAGTTTGTATCTGCTAATCCCAAACTCCTAATTTATCCCTCCTGCACCCCTAAACACGTATTCTTATAATCTAGCTTTCTTTTGGCGACATTATATTTTTATGTATTGCTGTTCATTTTTTGTCGTAGTGTTAGCTGTAGTTTATTGATTTCCATTACTGAATAGTAATTAAATTTGTATGAACATACCACAACTTAGTTATACCTTCTATGTTTAATGGACATTTCAGTAGCTTTCCAGCCCTGCAGTATTAAAAATGTTACTGTGGTGAACACTCATACCCGTGTTCTCTGATTCCTTTAAGGCTGTACTTGCAGGATCACTTTTATTACTTTCTTCCCCTGTGGCAATGTCTGTGGTGATAATGGATAGCCTGGTCTTTTTCATGATCTCATAGGGGAAGTTTTCAACATTTCATCACTAAGTGAGGTGGATTTTGTAGGCTTTTAAAAGATATTCTGATTGGATTAAGACAGTTCCCTTTTATTCCCAGTTTGCTAGGAGGATTTTTTAAAATCATAAATGGATGTTATTTTTATATTGCATTTTAAATTATTTACCAGTTTATTGATACATAGTTGGCATATAACATTGTGTAGGCTTAAGGGATACAACGTGATGATTTCATACAGGTACGTGCTGTGAAATGATTACCACAATAAGGTTAGTTAACAGCTTCCTTTTATCACATAATTACAATGTGTGTGTGTGTGTGTGTGTGTGTGTGTGGTGTGTTTTGAACATTTAAGATTTACTCCCTTAGAACTTTTAAGTATGTGTTACAGTATTAAGTATAATCACAAGGCTGTGCATTAGACCCCCAGAACTTTTTCGTCTTTTAACTAGAAGTCTGTAGCCTTTGACAAACATCATCCATTTCCCCCACTCTCCCGCCTCTGGCAACCACCAATCTATTTTGTTTCTATGAGTTTGGCTTTTTTAGATTCCACATATACGTGAGAACACACAGTATTTGCCTTTCACTTTCTGACCTATATCTCTTCGCATACTGCCCTCAGGGCCCATTCATATTGTCAAAATGCCAAGATTTCATTCTTTTTTTTAATGACTGAATAATATTCCGTTATATATATATCTTGCACTTTCTTTACACATTTACCTGCCGATGGATACTTAGGTTGTTTCCAAATCTTGGCTAATTTGCATAGTGCTGAAATGAACAGGAGAGTTCAGATATCTCTTCGAGATAGTGACTTCCCTTACTTAGGATGTATACTCAGAAATGGGATTCTTGGATCTTATGGTAGTTTTACTTTTAATTTTTTGAGGAGCCTCCACATTGTTTTCCATGGTGGCTATACCAATTTTATTCCCACCAACAATGCACAAGGGTTCCCTTTTCTCCACATCCTTGGATGTTTATTTTTTGACAATCAAATTCACACAATACTTTTTCTGCATCTATAGGAAATATAATATTTTTTATCCTTAATATGTTAATTCTATGAAATACATTCATTTTTCAAGTGTTGAACCACTTCATTTCTAGAGTAGTCTTGACTTATTTGTGATATATTATCCTTTCAAAGCATATAACTGGATTGGTTTTGCCAGTGTTTCATTCACAATGTTTCCTTCTATGTTTATGTGAAATACTGGCCTGTATATTTCATGTCTTATAATGTTTAGGCCTCCTAGAACAAGCTGGGAAGTGAGTCCTGTTTTTTATACTTTCTGCCTTGTATGTAAGATTGCTGTTCTTTCTTCTTTCAAGTTTTGTAGAATTGATTGGTGGGGCCATCAGAATATGGAAATCGTTTTTGCTGTTGTTTTCTTCAGATTCCATTCATTTAGTATTTATAGGACAATTTAGGTTTTTCGTTTGTTTTGGTGTCATTTTGTTGTGCTTCCTTGAAACTTGTACATTATATCTAACTCTTCACATTTCTTGCATAAAGTTGCTCATGATTTTGACTAATGATCTTTTGATATCTTTATTGTATCTATGATCATGTCTCCTCATTCATTCCAGACATTGATTTTAAGATAACTTCTCTCTTTTTTTGTTCGAGCTTACATGAGCTGACTGTCAGTTGTGCTGTCTTTACCAAGAACCAACCTTGGCTATTTTATCTTTAACTGATTAATGCTCTTGTTCTTATTTCGTTTCTCCTGCTTTCGTTGTGTTGAATCTGCTGTTCTATCACCTTGTTGAGACAGACGCACATGTCATTGATTTTTTTGCCTTTCTTTTTTGGTAGTATACATATTGAAGCTGGATCCCCCAAATCTTCATTATTAGTTCAAAATGTTTTATAATTTCATTGATTTCTTCTTCGAGCTCTGGGTAATTTAGAAGGATATTAATTTTAAAACAGGGGGGATTTTCTAGTTATCGTTGTTTATTAACTTATAGCTTAATAGCATTTTGGTCAGGGAATATACTCCACTATTTCATTGTCTTGAAATTTTCTGAGACTTGCTTTATGGTCAACATGTGGTCTTCTTTGGTAAACATTGTTAGCACTTGAAAAGACTGTGTATCTTGCAGTTGTGGAGTTGAATGTTGAGCTGAATGTTGGTAGGAATGTATAAATATATATTGTCAAGTTTGTTCACTGTATTTTTCAAATCTCTCATGTCTTTGCAAATTTTTATGCGTGTGATGTATCGTTTATGGAGAGAAGTGTTTTGAAATCTCCCACTATGATTGTGGAGTAATGTATATGTCCTTGCAGCTGTGCCAAGGTTTACATCATATACTGAGATCACATTATTTGGTGCAAACAGACTCATAAGTGTTTTATTTTCCTGGTGAATTTGAACCCTTTATGATTGTTAATGCTCATTATATTTACCTGTGGTAATGGTTTTTTGCCTCAGAGGCCAAAGTTTCTGATATAAAAAGAGGTACACCAGCTTGTTTTGATTAGTACTTTTCAGGTACATATTTTACCAACTTGTAATGTTAACTTTTCTGCATACTTATATTTGAAGCAACATATACCGTAAGCATATATTGCCTTCTTTTTCTTCTTCTGCCTCCTCCTTCTCCTCTTCCTCCTCCTCCTCCTCCTTCAATCAGCTTGCTAATCTTTGTGTTGTTGTTGTTGTTTTTGATTGGAGTATTTACCTTTAATGTGATTATTGATATACTTAGCTTTATATCTACCACCTTACTATTTTCTATTATTCCTGTTTCTCTATGCTCATTTATCTCTTAGTTTTGCTGTCTTCTTTTTGATTAATTTAAATTTTTTTCTATTTCCCACCTCTATCACCTTGATAGTTATTCACTCTGTTACTATTCTTTTAGTGGTTATTTGGAGACTACAACTTGCATTCTTAACTTCTCAAAGTCTAAAATAAATTGGCCCCTTTATCTCATCGCAGAAAACGTAAGTACGTTAGAACACGTGGTCTATATTTACCCACTCCTTACTTTAATATTGTTGCCGTAATGAATTTTAATCCCTCATAGATATAAACACACAAACACAGACAGTTTTAACCTCAAGAGACGTTATTATTTTTAGTATCAGTTTATAAGGCCAATATCATTTAAATATATGCACATGTTTATCTTGTATGTCACTCTTCATTACTTCCATGTCTTTACGTTTGATCAGAGGTCATTGTTTCTGTTCTTAAAGAACACACTTAAGTACCTTCTTTAGTGTGGATGTGCTGGGGAAACCTTTTCCCTTTCTAACTTAAATTAATAGAGTTTATTTTTAGAGCAGATTTATGCTTATAGTAAATTAAAAAAAATAATATACATTCTTTATTAACTTTGATTGCAATGTAGTCCAAAGCTTTCAGTAACATCTCCCCTTTTCCCCACCATCAATAACATGCTCATTTTACACCTGTTCTGCCATATGCACTAAAAGTCTGGGACTCATGACTCAAGTCCATGCTTATAGTAAAACTGATCGGAAAGTACAGAGAGTTGCCACGTACTCCTTCTCTCCGTCACCTGCACCCTGCTCTTGGTTTCCCCTGTCATTTACATCTGGCGTTATTGTGGTCCATGAGTTACAATTGAAAATTATTAACTAAAGCCCATAGCTTGCATTCGGGTCAACTCTTACTCTTTGTGTTGTACTGTTGACAAACGTAAAATGACGTGTGTCCATCATTACTGCCACATACAAAATAGTCTCACTGTCCTAAAATTGCCTTTTTCTTCCACCTATTCCTCTTTCCTTCACTCCCCTGGAATCCTGGCGACCTTTGTACTGTCTCCATACTTTTGCCTTTTCCAGGATATTGTCCACTTGGAACTATAGAGAAGGTAGCCTTTTCAGATTGGCTTTTTTCATGTAGCAATGCGCTTTTTAGGTTCCTAAATGTCTCTTTGTGGCTTGATCGCTCATTTCTCTTTATTAGTGAATAGTATTGCATTCTATGGATGTACCACCGTTTACCCATTCACCTGTTGCCAGGCATCCTTTGTTTTTTCAGCTTTAGTAAGATAAAAATCGTATATATCTAGGAGGTACGGTGAGATGATTTGACATAAATATACATGGTGAAATGACTACCACAGTCACACTAATTAACATATCCATCCCTTCACATGGTTACCCTTTTCTCGTGGTGAGAACACTTGATATCTATTCTCTCAGCAAACTTCAATTATACAATTCATTATTATTAACTGTGATCACCATGCTGTATGATTGCTTCCAAGTTTTAGCAATTATGAACATTTGTGTGCAGGTTTTTGCATGGACAAAAGTTTTCAGCAAGTTTGTGTAAATCTCAGGGAGCATGATGGCTGGATCATATGGTAAGAATATGAAACAGTCACCCTCTTGGTTGTTTGAAAATATCTTTATTTCACCTTCATCTTGAAGGATCTTTTTCCTGGTTATAGAGCTCTACATTGGCCGTTCTGTTCTTTCAGCACTTTGAATGTATCATTCTACATACTTCTGGCTTCCTTGACTATGTTCAAAGTCAATTGTCAGTCTCATCGCCCTCTTTTGAAGACCATGGCTTGATTTTCCCTGGTTGCTTTTGTGATGTTCTCCTTGTTCGCTTTTCAGCAGTTTGACTATACAAATTTAAGAGATGTTTACTTCAGAATTATCCTGCTTCGGCTCCTTAGTGTTTCTTGAGTCTCGAAGGGACATGTTATTTGTCAGTTTTGGAAGCACCATGGTCCCTATCTGTTCAACTGTGGCCTAGAACCTTTTCTCTCTGTCACGTCTTCATGGAACTCCAATTAAAATAGCAGGCCTATGTTAGCCTCTGCATCCACTATATCTCTTACTACCTATTCTGTATTTTCCATCCTTTTTTCTCTCTCTATTTTATCCTGTGTATTTTTACCTAGCACACTGATTCTCTCTCTACCATGTCTTACCTGTTGAGAATGTATCCGTTCATTTCTTGCTTTCAGATATTTTGCTTTTTATACGCTCCATTTATTTCTTGGTTTTGTTGAGACACAATTTACACTCAATAAACTATATTCATTTGAGTGTACACTTTGATGAGTTTTGACAAATTGGAACGTCTGTGTAACCACCACCAATATCAAGATAGAGAACATTTCCAGTGTCCCACAAAGTTCCCCATGTGCCTCTGCAGTCATTCTCCTCATCCCACTTCTAGCCCTGGGCAATCAACAACCTTCCTTGTCTCATTTTAGTTCTGACTTCTCAAGAATTGTGTATAAAATGAATCAGAAGGTATGCAGTATTCTGTTTCTGGTCTTCCACTTAATTCTTTTGATTTTCCTAGGCATTGTTTATGTTGGTGGTTTGTTCCTTTTGACCCTTTGTAGGACTATGGCACAGTTTGATAATCCAGTCACCAATTGATGGACATTTAGGATGTTTTCAGTTTGGAGACATTATGAATAAAGCTGCTACTAAGATCCATGTACAAGTTTGCTGTTGGCATGTGCTCTTATTTCTCTGGGTTCAATACCTAGGGTTGGAATGACTAGATTATGCGGTAGTCGTATGCGTACCTTGATAATAAGCTGCCAAACTTTTACGGAAGTACCTAATCTTTGTGCCCACACGTCTGAAATCTGTAGTGGCTCCACCTCACCAGCCCTTGCCATACTCAGCCATATGAATTGTATTCATTCTAGTAGTTGTGGTGTGCCATCTCATTTGGGTTTAAATTTTATTTCCCTGTTGACTAATGATTTTGAGCAACTTTATATGTGTTTACTTGCCTTTGATGTATCATATTTAGGGTAATGACTGTTCAAATATTTTGCCCATTTTAAAAACAAGTTATGGGTTCCCGTTATTGAGTTGTAAGAGATTTTTATATATTCAGATGTGCAAGTAAGTTCTGTATTACAAATGTGCTCTTTTCTTCTGTGACTGGATTTTATTTTCTTAACAGGATCTTCCAAGGAGCAAAATTTCTCATTTGCATTTAAAATTTTTTCTTTATAGTTTTCTGATTTTTTCTTTTACTGCTCATGCTTTTTGTGTTCTAAGAAGTCTTTGCCTAACTAACTAACATAGGTTTTTCATGAGCAAGTTTTATAATTTTCCCCTTTACATGTATGCATATTATCTATTTTGGCTTATATTTGTATGTCATTTGAAGTAATGTGAAAGTCACATTTTTCCATATGCATACTCAATGCTTCTTCAATATTTGTTGAAAGCGTATTTTGCCCCAATGGATTACATTAGCACCATTGTTGAAAAGCAATTGCCCTTATATGTGTACGTCTCTTTCTGGACTTTCTATTCATTTTCTATTTGTTTATACGTCTATCCTTTTTCTAGTACCACACTATCTTGATGACTGTACCTTTGTAGTAAGTTACAAAGTTAGGCAATGTGAGAATTCCAAATATGTGATTCTCTTTCTGTGTTGTTTGGGCTATTCCAATCCTTTGTATGTCAGTAGACGTTGTAGAAGTACCTTGTTGCTTCCTAGTCATTCGAAGTGCTGTGTATCAATAGATCAACCGTGGGACACTTTACTTCTTAACATATTTGAGCCTTAAAATCCAAACACACGGGGGCACATGGGGGGCTTCCCTGGTGGCGCAGTGGTTGAGAGTCCGCCTGCCGATGCAGGGGACACGGGTTCGTGCCCCGGTCCGGGAAGATCCCGCATGCCGCCGAGCGGCTCGGCTCGTGAGCCATGGCCGCTGAGCCTGCGCGTCCGGAGCCTGTGCTCCACAACGGGAGAGGCCACAACAGTGAGAGTCCTGCGTACCGCAAAAAAAAAAAAAAAAAAAAAAAATACAAACACATGATCCATCTCTCGTTTCATTTACTTGGTTGTGAATTTCTCTAGGCAATTCCTACTGTGTATCATTTTACAACTTCACTCACATTTTGTTAAATTCACCTGTAAGTCGTTCATGTTTTGCATGAATTATGAATGACATTTTTGTTTAAAATTCTAGTTGCTTGTTTTCACAATAGATAACTGTAACTGACTTTTGTTTACCAACCTCATATCCTGCAACCTTGCTTATCTCATCAGTAGTAGTTCTAGTAATTTTTTTAAAAGATACTTAAAGATTGTCCATATAGATGGTTTATTTCATCTATGAATAAAGACAATTTTACTCCTTCCTTTCCACTTTGTATACTTTAAAATCTTGCCTTAATGCCCTAGTGAGGACTGCCAGTCCAGTGCTGATCAGGAGTGGTGAGAGATCTTAAGAGGAAAGCTTTCACCTTTTAACTGTGAAGTATGTTTTAGGTGACCTTTATCAGGTTGAGGAGTCTCTCCTATTCCTGGTTTCCAGAGAACTTTTCATCTGAGTAGGTGTTACAGTCTGTTAAATGCTTTTTCCGAATTAGATTAGTATCCTCTTGCAGCTCTAACAAATTACCACATGCTTCAGTGGCTTAATACAACACAAGTTTGTTATCTGAGAGTTCTGGAGGGCAGAAATCTGAAATGGGTTTTACACGGCCAAAGTCAATGTGTCTACAGTGTTATGTTCCTCTGAGGCTACTAGGGAAGAATCTGTTCCTTGCCTTTCCTATGTTAGAGGCCACCTCTACTCCTTGGTTCCTGTCCCTTTCTCCATGTCCAAAGGCAGCAGCATAGCATCTTCCAACCTCTCTCTTCTCTGACCTCTGCTTCTGACATCACATGTCCTACTCTTCACTCTCGTTTTCCTGCCACCTCCTTATACATAAGGACCTTTGTGATTCCATTGGCCCACCCAGATCATCCAGGATAATCTCCACATCTCAAGATCCTCAACTTCATCACATCTGCAAAGTATTTTCTTCCAGGTAAGGTAACATACTCACAGGCTACAGAGATTAATACGTAGATACATTTGGGTGCCATTGTTCTGCCTAGGATGTGCATCATTTGAGGTGATGGTATGGCTCTCTTTTGTAGTCTATTAATATGATTAACTTCATGTATTGATTTCCAAATGTTCAAGAGAACTTATATTTTGAGAGTAACCCTATTTGGTCATAAAAATTTTCTTTTATGTATTGTTGCGTTCGATTTGCTAGCCTTTTGTTACCAATTTTTGTGTCTATGTTCTTGAGGGATATTGGTTTGCAGCTATATTTTCTTGCAATGTCTTGGTCTGGTTTTGGTATAAGGATAGTTTTGTATAAGGACAATAGCTTCAGAGAGTGAATTGGGAAGTACTCCTTCCTCTTTCTCTTTCTGGCAGAATTGTGCAAATTTGGTACTATTTCTTCCTGAAATATTCTGTAGAACACACCAGTGAGGCCAAAACTGTGCCTGCGGTTTCCTTTGTGGGAAGATTTTTAGCCAAAAATTCTATTTCTTTAAGAGATATAAGGCTACTCGAGTATTCTCTATTTTCTTGAGTGTGTTTTGATAGGCTGTGTCTTTCTACCAATTTGCTCATTTTTTCTATGTTGTCAATTTTTAAAATAAGGTTTTTCATATTATTCCCTTATTGTCGCTTTAGCATTTTTTGCACTCTAAAGTCATATCTCCTCTATTACTCCTGATACTGGCCACTTGTGTCTTAGCTATCAATACTTTTTTTCTTGATTAGTCTACACTGAGTTTATAAATTGTATAAATCTTTGGAGTGAACCAGCTATTGACTTCATTGTATTTTCTCTATTATTTCTTTGGTTTCCATTTCATTGATCTCTTTATTGTTTCCTTCTTTCTACTTCCTCTCGGTTTAATTTTTACTTCTTTTGGTAGCATCTTAGTTTTGTAGTTCATTGATGTTAGCCCTTTCTTCTTTCCGAATATAATCATGCAAAGTGAGAATTTCACTCTAAGCAATGCTTTAGCTTAATCACACAAAAGTTGATATGTTGTGTTTACATTTCCCTTTAGTTCAACGTACTTTCAAATTTCCCTAGTGCCTCTTCTTTGACCGTGTGTTATTGTGAAATCCTTGTTAAATTTCAAAGTTTGGGGATTCTCTAGAAATATTCTTGCTATGGATTTCTTGTTTTATTCCATTGGGCCCAGAGGACATTCTCTACATGACTTCAATCCTTCTTCATTGATGCAATATTGTTTTGTAACGCCAAGAGAGGCCCTTTCTTGCTGCATGTCCCATGTGCCTTTGAAGAGGATGTGTATTCCACTGCTATTGAGGGGAATGTACTATAATTAGGTCTAATTAGTTGATAGTGTTGTTAAAGTTCTCTTTATCATTATTGGCCTTCTGTCTATTTATTATACCAGAATCTCAGAAAAAATGTTTGAAATTTCCAACTATTAAATACATTTGTCCATCTATATCTCTTTTAAGTTCAGTCAGTTTTCCCTCTATGTAATTTATTTATTTATTTATTTATTTTGCGGTACACGGGGCTCTCACTGTTGTGGCCTCTCCTGTTGCGGAGCACAGGCTCCAGACCCGCAGGCTCAGCTGCCATGGCTCACGGGCCCAGCCACTCCACGGCATGTGGGATCCTCCCGGACCGGGGCACGAACCCGTGTCCCCTGCATTGGCAGGCGGACTCTCAACCACTGCTCCACCAGGGAAGCCCCCTCTATGTAATTTAACCTTCAAATATCCAGTGCATTGAGAACTGTTGTGCTTTCCTGAGTAATTAGTCCATTTTTTTCATTATTAAATATGCTTGTTTATCACTGATCCTAAAATCCATCTTATCTGTTATTATACCTTCTCTTTTTTCTTACAATTCATCTTCACATGGCATATCTTTTTCATTGAACCTATCTCTGTCTCTATATTAGAGGGAGTTCCTATGTAACACCATACTATGGAATCCTACACCTATTCTATCTAGAAATCTCAGTGTTTTATTTGTAGGGTTTAGAATATTTACATTTAGTTTAAGTAGAAATAGTATTGGCTTTAAATCCACCATCTTATTTCAAGCAGATTTCTTTCTTTCCTTCTTTTCTTTTTTTCTTTCCTTTCTTTCTTTCTTTCTTTCTTTCTTTCTTTCTTTCTTTCTTTCTTTCTTTCTTTCTTTCCTTCTCTCTATCTATAGTTCTTTCTTCCTTCCTTCCTTCCTTCCATCTTCCTTTCCTTCCTCCCTTTCTTTCCTTAATTTCTTGATTTGCTTTTTCATTTTTTCTTTCACCCCATTCCCTTGCCATCTTATGTATTGCTGATGTAGTTTTCAGTATTCCATTTTAATCTACATATTTATTACTTATTCCTTTTGTTTTATAGTTAAGTGGTTCCTGTAGAAGAGTATACTATACATATTTAAATTTATTTATTTATTTATTTAAACATCTTTATTGGAGTATAATTGCTTTACAATGGTGTGTTAGTTTCTGCTTTATAACAGAGTGAATCAGCTATACATATACACATATCCCCATATCTTCTCCTCCTTGCGACTCCCTCCCACCCTCCCTATCCCACCCCTCTAGGTGGTCACAAAGCACCGAGCTGATCTCCCTGGGCTATGTGGCTGCTTCCCACTAGCTATCTATTTTACATTTGGTAGTATATATAAGTCCATGCCACTCTCTCACTTCGGGCATTTCATCTTCAAAGAATAAGATTCCTTACACACATGTATGCCTTTATTTTTATAATCCCATTTATTTGCTTTTGTTTCCATATAGTTTATTTATACATATATTATATCCCTGATAATGCATTGTTATTTGTCTTGAAAACATTCAGTTAACTCTTAAAGAAAGGAATCTTCTAGAAACCCTTCCCCTCCCCCCCCCCACATATTTAACCATTTCTATAGGTATTTGTTCCTTTGTGTTGATCTGGGCATAAATTTGGCATGGTTTTCATTCATCCTAAAGAAATGCATTCAGTATTTTCTATTGTACAGGCCACTGGTGGACAATTCTAATACTTTTTGTTTGTTTGTTTGACTGAAAAAGGCTATTGCGTCATTATTTATTTTATTTTATTTTTAAATTAATGTTCAGTGACATAGACTTCTTCTGGACATCCCCTTCTAGGAATTTCAACACTTACTTGTATAGCTTCTTGTAACCACCATCACAATCAGTATTCAGAACATTTCTGCAACCCCCAAGAAGTCCCCAGTGCTATCCATTTGTAGTCATGCTCTACCTCCATGCCTAACCACGGCACCACCAATTTGCTCTCAGTCACACTAGTTTTGTCTTTTCAAGACCATGCTACAAATGGAGCCATTTAAAAAGTAACCTGAGACTGGCTTCTATCACTAAGCATAATGTTACTGAGTTTCATCCACGTTGTTGACTGTATCAGTAGTTCGTTCCTTTCTACCACTGAATAGTATTCAATTGTATGGGAATAATGCACTTTGTTGAAGGACATTTGGGTTGTTGCATGGTTTTGTTGATTATGAACAGATCTGTTGTAATAAACGCTCGTGTACAGGTTTTTGTGTGAACTCACGTTTAACCTGCTCTAGGGGAAATACTTCAGGGGTGAAGTTGTTGGTCACGTGGCTAAGTGTAAGTTTAACTTCATGAGAAGCAGTAAAACTCTTTCCATAGTGGCTGTGCCACTCTGCATTCCCATCAGTAACCTGTGGTAAATCCAGTTGCTGCCCATCCTTAACATCCTTTGGTATTGTCAGGTGTTTTTTCCTTGGTTTGTTTCTTTGCTTGCTTCTTTCTTTCTTGTTTTGTTTTGGGTTTTGTTATGTTTTAGCATTTTTAAATAGGAAGACAGGTATTTCACCTTAGTTTTAATTTGCATTTGCCTGAGAGCTAGGGAAGTTGAACATCTGTTCATGTGCTCAGTTGCCACCTATATATTCTTTTTATTGAAGTTGCCTCTTCAGATATTTATTCCACTATTTTCTTTCCGTTGAGTTTTGACAGTTCTTTATATATCCTGGATACAAGACCTTTGTTGGATATGTAATTTTTAAATACATTCTCCCAGCCTGGGATTTGTTTTTTCAAACCCTTAACAATGCCTTTCACAGAGGAAAAGAGTTTTTGGGTGTCATACCTGAAACATCCTTGCCAAACTCCAGGTTGAAGATTTTGTGTTATTTCCTTCTAAAAGTTTTACAGTTTCATGTTCCTGGTTTATATCTAAGATTCATTTTTAGTGGGTTTTAGGATACGGTGTGAGGTTCTTTTTCTTTTAGATGGACGTCCAGTTGCTCCCACACATATGCTGAAAAGCCAATCCTTTCTTCATTCAATTGCTTTTGCACCTTGGTCCAGAACGAATTGGCCATATTTTGTGAAACTAGTTCTGGAATCTTCCCTCCAATTTATTTAATTGTGTGTCTGTTGCTTCACCATCGTCACACTGACTTTTGTTTACTGTAGTTTTATAAGTTTTAAATGAGATAATGTGACTCCAATTTTATGCTTCTTGTCACAGTTGTTTTGGCTATTTTAGTTTCCTTTACTTTTTGTACAGGCTTTAGAATCAGCTTGTTTATACCTACAAAATGAAAACGTGCTGCTGGGATTTTTATTGGAATTGCATTAAACCTATAGATAAATTTAGGGGGAACTGACATCTTTACTACGGTCAATATTCCAATCCATGATCGTGGTATGTTCTTCCGTTTATTTAGGTCTTCTTTTATTTCTTTCCTCAGTGTTTTGCAGTTTACAGAATGCAAATACTATGTGTCATTTGTTAGATTCACAACTAAGAATCGCCCTCATTTGTGAGTGGTACGTGGTGTTCCTCTCTTAAGTTTCATTTCTCCCAACGCTGTTTTACTAGTATCTAGAAATATGATTGATTTTGTGCTGTAATCTTGTATCTCGCACTCTGGGTAAATTCACCTACCAGTTCTAGGAGATTTTGGTGTATTTGTGTGATTTCAGCAGAGACAATCAGCTTGCGAATTGGAACAATTTTAATTTAGTCTACTGATTTGTGCCACAGCATGGATGAATTTCCAAAGCACTGAAGCAGAGGGAAAAAAAGGCAGACACAAAAGGTTACATATTGCATATTTATGTGTATAACAGGCTCTCGTAAACAGCATTCTAACCTGTAAGCAATATAGAGAGGAGATCAGTGGTTGCCTAAGGCTGGATGTGGATGGTAGGGATTCACTGGGATGGGGCACAAGGGAACTTTATTAGGTGATGGGAAATGTTCTCTTTCTTGACTGAGGTGGTGGTTACATGGATGGTAGCATTTGTCAAAGTCCATGGAACTGTACACTTAAATGGATACATTTTTGGTGGCCAGTGAAACCCCAGTACAACTGATAAAGAGAAACCTTGACTATTAGTTTCATTTGGAGGAGCTCAGTTTGCAAATGAGCGAACACCCAAAACGTGGACCTCTGATAAGGAAAATATTCAAGGCTTTAGCAGTCATTGCAGTGTTCTCCTTGTGGGCAGCAAGCAGGGGAGTCTCGCCAGCCTCTGCAGGCCTCCGAAACCCGCCCACACACAGAAGGACAAAGCATGCTTCTGACAAGTATGTGAAACTACAGCTGAGGTTGGACATCGGGAACGCCCTTCTGCATTGATTCTTGCCCTTGCCCTTGTCCCTCCTGCCTCCGAACCTTGTGCCTGGGGCCCTTCCCCCCACGCCCCCCCCCCACCGTGTTGGGAAAGGAAGCAAGAGGAGGAGATTTGTGAGGGTGGCCTGACCCCAGGGCTCATCCTCTGTGTCCTGATTCTGGGTGCTGGGACCCCTCAGTGTCCTAGAGAGCTTCAGAGACAAGCTTAAAGATAATTTGTAGCTGCTGCCTTCCCGAAAGGCCCATGATTATCTGGCTTTCAGCTCTCTCAGATTCCTGGCTAAAAGCAGTGCGCTGCTCATAGTGAAGCTACATCTTCCCACGTCTTCCCTCCCTGCTTTCAGAAGGCTCACTTTCGCCTAGACCTGATCTCTGATGCCTCCTCTGTCCAGGCTGCCTGAAGTAGCCACATGCTCTAATCCCTCCTGTTTTCCGGAGGCCTCCTGCAAATGAAGACTTCTATGGACAGTGTAGGGGAGTTCATTTGCTTCACACCCTCATCATCAACTCTTAGTATCCAGTCTTCATAGTTTTCTTCTTTCATGTGGTCATTGGGTGTGCGCACCCCATTTCACTTCTTGAACTTTGTAACCCGTGGGTAGGTCACCCGTTTCAAAATATATTGCATGTATTTGCTGAACCCCATACTAGAGCAGCTGGCCTGGAAAGGGACTGTTGTGTCACCCTCAGGTGTGCGAGTCCATTTCTGATGAGGACGCTGAAGCGTTGGCCTCTCCAGGACACAGGAGTGAGGATGTGTCAGGAGGCTGGGTGGGCAGTGGCAGGCCTTAAAAGCCCACGATGAACCTCAGGGGCAGGGAGGCCGTGAAGGGTGGGGTGCTGGTTCAGTGAAGGGAGATGGGGAGCTGTATGGGTTGCCCGGGTGGTCAGGAGGGTGGGTGTCTGCAGAGAGGGGTGAGAGTTGGGGGTGTCACCCCACGACACTGTGAGTCCCTCGAAGGCAGTGGCAGCAGACTGCAGTGGGAAGAGCACACATTTGGCCTCAAAGCGTCCTGGGCTCGAGTCCCAGCACTGCCCCCTTCCTGGCTGTGGGACGTGGGGCAAGTGTCCTCCCTCTCCGAGCCTCAGTGTCCTCATCCATGGAATGGGCCTGATCATCACCTCCCATCAGGGCTGTCTGGTGAATGACGTCAAGGCCATACGAGTAGTGGCATGCAAATATTCAGAACGACTTTATACATAATCGTCAGTAACTGGAAACAAGTGAATCGGTGAGTGCTTGTCCATCAACAAGTGTCCCAGGAGTCAGAGGGCACAGGCCTGGGCTGGGGAGAAAGCTGCGGGAGCTGCCAAGGTGCACGCACACCTCAGCCACGGCCCTGGCGCATAGTAGGGCCTCAGAAAACAGTTGCTGAGACCTGTTGTGGGCCTTTGTGGTGGGGGAGCCCGTGGAAGGGCTGAGGTTGGGGCCGGGAGGGAGGCCTGCCTTGGTCTCATGTTTGCCCCGTGGGTGAGGAGGTCGGCCGCCTTCGAGGTGACCATCCTCAGAGATTCAGGCCCCTTCCAGGTGCAGGTTTCTGGGGGACCCTGTGTCTTTCCGCGATCCCCAGTGCCCTCCTTCCTCCCTCCCCACCCTGCTCTCAGCACTGCTCCCTGCAGAGTGTGGGGGAGCAGGGCCCAGGTGAAGACAACCATGGGGAAGGGGGTGGAAGGGGAGAGTGCTGCAAGCCTGGAGGCCTGGGGAGGTGGTACCTTCCCCAGCACCCTGTCTCTGAGGGCTGCTCTCTCCTCCTTTCTAGATGAGCTGCCTTATCTCAGGTGTCCTCTGAACACAGTGCTCCAGCTCATCCCTGTGGCTTGTGGCGAGTGCCCCACCCTTGTCCATGACAAGGCAGGTGCGTACTTCGTGCACAGCAGGGTCCTGGGAGGTCCCAGGGCAAGGGAACCAGAAACATTCCGGTGTCATTCATCATGCCAGGGCTGGGTTCCCAAATCCCGGGCCGTCGACCGGGAAACCTGCACCTGGAAGGGGCCTGAATCTCTGTCGGAATCACAGAGTGTCCACAAGGCCAGGCATCAAGCCCACAGCCAGGGAGGCAGAAATCAAAGCAGCAACAAATAAGGCAGAAACCCGCGTGAAGCCTGTCTTTAGGGGACGGGGGTCCATACAGAGCCTGCTTCCTGGGGGTGCGGCCCGGGCCGTCCCTCAGCAGGTCTGCACTAGGGGTGCAGTGCTCTGCTGCTGCTCTCTTGCGATCGTTAATACATTTTGAGCCAGGTGACCAGAGTTTCTGTCTTCCACTGGCTCTGGCAAATGATGTAGCTGGGTCTGGGTCAGGATCCAGGTCTGGCTGAGGGAGCGGGACCACTTCTTGGGGCAAAGAGGCAAGCGGGGGGTGGGGGGGGGCTGGGCGGGCTGGGGTCCTTACACTACTCTCTCCTTCCTCTTAACCTGGAGCCTTGTCCTCCAAGCTGTGGACGTCACTGGGGGATCCAGAAAAGCCCGAGACGGCCCCTTCCTGCTACGGAGTCCTTCCCAGGGTTCCAAAGTGTCTCTGCCCTCACTGTCGTGCACCTGGGGAATGAAAGTTCTAGCCTCCGCCCCCGCAGGGATCACGCAGCCCTTGAAGACACAGAGACCTAGGCTGGCCTTGGCCTCGCCGGGAGAGCCCTGCTTCCATGGAGAAGAGCCCCGGAGCCTCCCAAAGGGCCTCGGATCATGGTCACAGGCAATGGGCTGTCCAGGTCTGCCTACAGCTTTCTTTCACTGAATCGGCTCTTGTGGCAGTAATGGCTCCTCCTTCTACCTGCTGGAGGGGTGAGAGTGTCACTGTGAGGCCTACCTCATTGTCCTTAAGACTCGGTCTGAGGGAGGAGGTCCTGAAATGGTATGGATGATGAGGGAAGGATTCCAGGACAGCGCCTCCAGAGATGGGGCGGAGGTGGGTCCTAGGGGATGTCTGTGGATCCCGTCCCTTGGTGGGAGGGACGGTGGCACCGGCTCACGGCCCTCCACCCCACCCCTTCTCCTGAGGATCCCCACTGGCATTTAACCGGGGCCACACAGTGTAAGAAATCATGAAACTGTATGGACCGGAGCCCCTGGAAACTCTTGGCCTCCACACTCAGCTGGCATCTCTGCGCCTCCCAGTGCCTGACCCAGCCACACCCGTCTGCCTTTTAGGGGGAGGCGGCCCCCGCCTGTCCCGGAGGGCCTGACCACCGGCCACTCAGAGCCACACCTGCCCAGGAAAAGGAGAAGACGTCCGACTGATTTTGCAACTTTAATGCAATACTGATACCCAAAACACGACAGCACGACAAAAAGCACACAGGAAAGCAGGAAGGGCAGAGAGCGCGTCATCTGGCATGCCATCTTCCATGGACGGGGAGTAGCTGCCTAGAGTGCTCTGTCGGGGGGCGGGGGGCAGAGGAGGCACTCTGGCTTGGCAGGGGGCTGCTGCAGCTCCTCAGCGCTGCCTGGAACCGGGAGACACAAAGGCCAGAACACAAGGGTCAATACAGGTGAACCGTCAGGGATAGGAAGAACAAACTGAGCGTCTCGTCAGGCTCTCTTCGTTCCCCCATGACACCCCAGGCCTTCCCCTGACTCCTCCCAGTCCCTCCACACCCCATCCTTCAGAGTCTCATCTAATGACCTCCAATCTTACTGAATCCAGGAGAAGAAGCTGGCACTGGTTCTGGCGGCGTTTCTGGTCCGGATGGTGGAGCTGGTGCTGGGGCCATCGAGCATGCTGGTGCTGGCCGCACCATTGGTGCCACTGCTGACGCCAGCCCTCCAGGTGCCTCTCCTGTTGGCACGGTTGCTATTCAGAATGTACTGATGGTATCTGGCCCAGAAAGCGAAGGGGATCCTGGACCAGGCGTCGCCAAAATCTCCATCCTCATCCCAGGTCAGGAGCTCGACCTGTATGTCGTCCCAGCTCCACCGTCCAATCAGAGCTTCCTCCCCGATGTTCATCTGGGCCCTCATCTGGGCCCTGGCATGTTCCTCAGCCATATCCACATCCATCGTCTTGAAAGCATCATCCACAGCCTCCAAGAAATGAGCCCTCCATTCCCGGGGGTCTCGGTTCTGATACTGCGGTGGAAGAACAGCAGCCGTCGGAACAGCTACCCCACCTCGCTCAGCACCTGCTTCCTGCCATACGCCCTCCTGAGCGCTTTGCAAAATCATGATAGAAACCCGCACGACTGGAATCGGGCTCCCATTATTTTGTGCCAGACCTGGGATTTCGCCCCACCCACTCACTACGTCTGTGAACTTGTGTCAGTGACTTAGGAACCTTTCTGGGCCTCAGCGAACCAACGAGGTATGGGAAACTCCAGCCAGAACAGAGGCTCTGCCTTACCTGGGCGATGAATCTCAGCACCCTCATCTTGCTGGTCTCGTGGCGGGCGCGCAGGCCCCAGAGGAACTCATACTCGGGGGGGCTGCTATTGGGGATCTTCTTGTATTCCAGGTACCTGCGTGAGAGAGGAAAATAAACTTCTGCTTCCAGCCAGGCAGACCTGTTGCTGCACCAGTGGCTCCCAGGTGGCCCCTTCCCAGCCCCGAGGCTGCAGCTTGGCTGCCGCAGGAGGCCTGCCCTGGCCCCGCAGCCCTTGCCTCGCTCCCACGCTCACTCCCAGGGGTTTCTGCCTCCAAAACTGAGGTGCTCACACCCTTAGGCCACTGGTCCTGCCCAGCAGCCACGTGGAGGTGCAGGGGGCACGTGTAGGGTATTTGTTCATAGGAAGGCCACGAGTTTTGTGCCCCTTGTCACAATAACCCAGGTTCCTGTTGGGTGTGTTGTAAACAGAGGAGCCATTTCTTCAGGCCCCCTGCTCTGAGCACACCCCACCATGGGGCTCGTCCGTGGCCTGGCTGAACCCTGGGACAGTCCACCCTAGAAAATGACTGTACAGGAAGAAACAGTCAACCAAGAGCAGTGGACTCCATGCATACTCTCGACCATCTGTGTGTGTGTGTGTGTGTGTGTGTGTGTGTGTGTGTGTGTGTGTGGTGCAGGGGGCGGGGGTGGGGGTGGTGAACATGCATACGGGCCTGTGTGAGGGCACACAAGATCTCCAAGCACCGAGGATGGGGTGGGCCTGGGCTAGAAGGTCAGCGGGGCTGGACTCCAGGCCCAAATGGGCCTTATCCCAGCCGGAGCCATGTCAGGCTTCCACTCTCTGAGCCCCAGGCTCCTGAGATGTAAAGCCGGGGACACTGCCTAGAGGGCAGGTGCTGAACGAGATGGGGACTGTACCACCCCACCTGGTGCTCGCAGTCAGCATGTGCTCCCTTTCCCCAAGCCTCCCTGGAATTGCCCTCCCCCCAACACTCACATTCCCCCCCACCCCACACTCACACCAGACACCCATCCCTCTGGTGTTAAGACATGGGCTGGGGAATGGCTTCCTCAGCCAGAGCAGCACACGAGGAAGGCCTGAGTGGGAGGCAAAGTGAACTCAGTCGATACTCACTTCTGCTTCACAAAGTCCTCTGTAATGAGTTTCCTCAGATCGCCCAGGAATGGGTGCCTCACCCTGAGTGCAAGGAAAGGAATGCATGACTAGAGACAGTGGCAGTGCCCGGGGTGGGCGGGAGCACTCCCAGCAGGACTGAGAGCTTCCCAGCCTGTGGGGTGTCCCCATGGATGCCTGGGCCGGCAGCAGAGGCCAGACGGCCACTTGTCAGCGACGCCCCAGGGAGGGGTTTGACGGAGCCCCCAGGTCCGATGGTTTCTCTTAGTTCTCATCTGGGAACAGAGAAGGCACACGGAGCAGAGGGGGTGCTCAGTGCTCAGGACCGTTTCCCCACGCACCCTG
Source organism: Delphinus delphis (assembly GCF_949987515.2). Classification (NCBI taxonomy): domain Eukaryota; kingdom Metazoa; phylum Chordata; class Mammalia; order Artiodactyla; family Delphinidae; genus Delphinus; species Delphinus delphis. The sequence goes on from NC_082704.1 coordinate 82,892,757, forward strand.
GTGGGACCCTTTGCGCTCTACCTAGTCCAGGACGCCACGCCCCGCAGAGACCACTAGGCCACTGCAATCCCGGGGCCTCTTGTGCCCAAGGACAGACACACTGAGGAGTGGGAGCCGAGAGACCCCAATCATACCCGGGGCGCAGTCCCATCTTGCGTAGTGCCTCCCAGAGGACAGCTGCGAGGGGAGATGAGGTACAAGAGTTTAGCACACGGAGGTGAGAGGGCGGGCAACCCCCCAGCTGCAGGTCCAGCCACTCACCCTCGCTGGCACGGTTGCCGTTCATGAAGATGACGCCCAGAATCACCAAGAGGAGACTCAGTCTGGGAGTGTCCTTGGTCCTGAAGGTGTAGAAAGAGGGATCCTGTCCAGCAGCCATTTTCCCGGGGGGACCACAGCCGGCTCACTCAACTAGCCTCTCCCAGATTGCTGGGCTACAGGGCAGCTCCTCCTACTCTGTATGGCTTGCGCTACCTGGTCCAGACAATTCATTCCTCGGCCTGAGACTGAGTCCCTTCATCCATCAAATGGGGATGCTAACACCTCCTCCCAGGGCTCTGCCGAGGATGGGGTTAGGCAGGGAGCAAACGGTTGGCAACCCTGTGTCCAGAGGCACATCCAGACCTTCCCTGCCCTTTGCGCATTGCGTCGGGAGCACAACTCCACTGGAGAGCACCCCCACACCCCCGTCCCCCTCCCGAGGCCCACTCTGCCAAGCCCTGGCCAGGACCTTAGCAGGGAGAGGCAACCAAGGAGCTTGCTTTCCTAGGAAGATGGGGGTGGGGAAGGGTGGGCAGGGGCGAAACCCAGAGAGCAGCAAATCCTCGGCCCAGGCTACTGCCCCTGCCAGCCCTTAACTGCTCAGCACCGCTAACTCTGGGTGGGAGCCGTGCTAGGCCCCCCAACCCCACTTTCCCGTTTCTCTGAGAGGAGCGGGGAGGCACCACCAAGGAAGGCCACCACCCTCCTGTGCTCTCTCACTTTCCCAGGAGGCGGGCTGACGAATCCCGTGTGCAGACAAGAATGTAGAGGTGTTCTTCCTTGTCGATTTCCTTCAGGTGGATCCCAAACTTCTACATGGGGGAGAAAACAGAATGTGAGATCAAACATCCATGTTGGGTGTCCTGCAGGCAGTCACTCAATTCCCCGTTAGAGCTTTTCCTTGGCGGGGAGCCCCAAGCCCTGGGGGAGGAGGAAGAAGAGAGGCCGCAGAGGAAGTACCCTGTGGGAGCACTGACACTGGCTGAGACAATGGGATCCACCTCAGGAGACCACAGACACTCAGAGAGCACGAACGGCAAGAAGGAGGGAAGGAGGCAGGCAGACGAAGCTCCCAGGTGGAGAGGCCAGGGAGGGCTTCCTTCCAGAGCACATAGTCCTGCCCTTGGGCCTCGAGGGGATGCAGGGGGCAAGGGTTCCCTGTGGCCCCTGCTCCACAGAGCTGCCCCCGGCCCCGCACCCACCTTTTCCAGAGTGTACGTTGCTCGTTCAATGATCTCAGGGAAATGTTCATCGTATTCTCGGATGACATCCTTCAGCATGTCTGCAGGAGGGGAGGGGTGGGCAAAGCACCGAGGCTGAGCAGGGGCCACAGAGCTGCAGCTTTTCTGTCAGCCCTGCTGAAGGGAGCACACTCAGGACCCCACACCGTGCAAATGGAGCCATCAGCCAGGCCTGATGTGTGTGTGTGGGCATCTGATGGGAGGCCCACAGGGCAGGGTTGTGGGAGGGGGGAAGGGCAGAGCTCAGGGAGGGGGCACAGGTTGCCCACCTGAGCGCTTGATGGGGATCTTCTTGTAGTCTTTAATCATCAGATATTTCACCAACTTGTTTGCCTGGAGAAGGAGGGAGCACACGGGTAGACCAAGGCGTGGGCGACCTCAAAGAACAGGCCCGCAAGGGAGGAGAGGAGCGAGATGGGGGAAGGGCAGGCTTCTTACCCTCTCTTGCAGAAGGGTCACATTGCGGGGTGGCAAGCACAGTACGTGCCTTGAGGGTACCTGGGACCTCAGGGCCATGGGGGGCCGAGGGGCCATCTGAGGCCGCACAGTTGTCAGTGGGGGCTGCGATGCCCTCCAGGTCGGTGGGACCGCAGGAGGCTCTCTCTCCTCCTCGCTGCTCTCATATTCGTCATCCAGGTGCTTGGACTGTACCATTAGACAGAGGAGAGACTCAGGGCTACCAGGCTACCCGTGCAAAAGCACCTGGCACACATCTTAACCAGAGCAGGTACTTGGAGATAAGGGTGGTAGGAACAGCGGATGACACGTGCCGAGTGCTTACTAAGTGCCAGGCACTGAGCCAACCGCTTCTCCCTCCAGGCCTGAGGGTAGGGACTACGTGGAGTAAAAACATGCTGGTTAACCTGTCTTGGAGAAACATGCACAAGCTGAGAGAAGAGGGGAGGGAAGGAGAGGGAAGGAGAGGGGAGGGGAAGGGAGGGGATGCGGGGAGGGAGAGGAGGAGGCAGAGAGGAGAGGGCCCAGAAAGCAGGGGAGCAAGGGGGGTTGGAGACAGCAGGGAGGTCTCACCTTCTTTGTCCTCTTGCCTCCCATCCTGGCCCAGGGCTCCGCACTCTGCTGAGAGGTGGCAGCTGCACCCTCAGGCTCAGGGATGCTCGTGGCCATCTTGGCCTTGGCAGCAGCTGCTGCCACAACATTCTGAGGCTCCACCCACCGAGTCTTGGCGAGAGCCTTCCCAGACTTGGTCGTCTTTGGCCGGGTGGCTGCCCCCTCCCCGGCAGAGGCTGCCTGGGGCCCCCCGGAGGCAGCACTGGGGCCCTCTGTGGCAGCCTCTTGGGCCGGGGCAGGTCTCTTGGGGCGTGGGAAGGCCATGCCACTGACACCTGCCGGCTGGGTGAAATCAAAGACATCGTTCTGACCCAGGAAGGCTGTTTTGGGCCGGGTGGCATCCATCTCACTGGCACGTGGGGCCTGGGAGAAAGCACAGGCCGTACTAGGGCCCTCGGCAGCAGCCTCCTGGGCCCGGGAGGATGTCTGGGGCTGCGTGGACCTTGCTGGAGCCCCGGGGGTGGCCATCTCGCTCTTGACTAGCATCTGGGAGCTGTGCGGAGAAGCAAGGCTTGTCTCAAGGGTGGCTGCCTGAGCCTCGGCAGCGGATGTCATGGGCTGGGTATCGCCTCCTGAGCCCTGGTCTGTGGCCACTGAGTGGTTAGCGACCACCTGATGGTAGGTGGCACGGGCAGCAGCAGCAGCGGCCCGAGCAGCTTGGTTAGAGGAGGCGGCCCGGGCTACGTTGGCAGCACGGGCAGCCGGCTCGTTGGCAAGTGTTTCTGGATCCATCCGAAATGCCTCCAGCAGAGTCCTGGCCAGCATAGGGTTTTCAAGTTCCCAGGGCTCATTCTGCAAGACCAGGGAGGGGAGGGCAAGGCAGACAGCTGTACACACTCGCCCTGTGCTGGCCAGCCCCCGACCAGCCCCCAGACCCTCCCAAATCCCCCTTCTCCCAGCAGGAGAGGGAAGGTTTGGTGAAGCTGGGCAGTCCTTCCCCATTCAACTCCAGCCTTCACCCACCCCCTCCTCCCATCCTCCCTGACGTCGCAGGAGGGAAGGCCCAGGGCTAGCAGGTGGCCGACAAGGGGCCTCACCGCTAAGATGCGAAAGCCTGGACCCAAGCTCCCAAAGGCTCTGAGGATACGGATGTCAAAGCTGGTGAGGGCTCCGTAGCCTCCAAAAGCACCAAATTCTTCATAGTCGTTGCCTTCAACCATGTCTTCCTCCCCGACTTCATCACTACCCTCGTCCATGTCTTCAACGTTGTACCCTTCAGATTCTTTGTGGTAGCTTCCCTCAGCCATGCTGGGGGTCCCAAGGAGAAGAGAGCTCAGCCTGAGAGGGACGGGGAGGCCTCTTCAGGGGGAGGGGGGCAGGACCCAGCAGGAGGCCGGATCTCTCAGGAAGTGGGGAGCTGCAATCATCAGGTTACCAGGCAGTATAAGGTCGGGGTGGGTGGGGGAGTGAAGGCTGCTGGGGTAGATTCCCTCAGAGACAGAGCCCTAAGAGAAGGATAGAGGAGGTCGGAGGAGTCCCTACACTGAAAGGGGAGTTTAGGACAGGCAGGCTCCCCGGCCCAGCGGCCGGATTTGAACAAGGGGTGCACTGGCGGGCCTGAGTCCAAAGAGTCCCATAGGAGATGCGTTGAGAGAGGGAGAAATAAAGCGCCTGAATTTAATGCCTGGAGCAGGGGGCCAGGACGGTGGGGAGGAGAATGACATGAGAGGGCTGAGACAAACGGGGACCGCTGGAAGCTCTGGGAAAATGAATCCCAGGGACCCTCTAAGTGCCGGTGGGGGGATTCAGCTGATTCAGGTCTAGGTTGGGCTCATACAGGAGCGCTCAAGGTGTATGGGGTGGGGGTCTTCGGGCTAGGTGAGGCTCGAACTGGAGCGCTGGAGGTCTCAGAGGCCAGGACTGCAACTCCAGGAAGGGGGCAAAACGTTCAGTTCCACTGGATTGATCTCAGAGTGTTTGGGGTGGAGGTGGGGCCTCCGCTCTAAGGAAGCTCAGCACGGAGCACACGGGTCTGTTAAAGGGGTTCGGATGGTGGGCTCCGGTGTAAGTAGGGCTCGGATCGGGGAGCCTGCGTCTGATGGCGGTGGAGGGGGGAGGCTCCTATCTAGACCGCGGGTCTAAGGGGGTTCAGGTTCTGCGTGCTTGGGCTTTGTTCAGATCCGGGGGCGGGGGATTGGGGATGGGGAGGGCACAGCGTACCCTCGTTCCACTCGCTCTCTCCCGGTCCTGTCTGGGGCTGGATCCTTACCTTCCCTGGGGCTCCAATGGCGTCCGTCCTCAGCACCAGGAACCCCGCAGCCGCGCCCTCGCCTACTGCTGCCAGCACAGCAGCTCCCACCACCCCGCCCCTTTTCTCCGCGCAACGCCCCCCCTCCCCGCCGCGCGGCTGGGCAGCCTGCGCATGCGCGGACCCCTCCAGCCGGCCCGCTTTCCCAACAAAAGCCTTTCCCACCAGGTCCCCTGTGCGCATGCGATTCCGCCAGTGGGTGGGCGGGGTAGGGGGGCGTTTTCTCCTTCCCGCCAGATTCCCCTCACCGTTCCCCACCTCCGCCTCCGCGCCCCCGACCGCAGGCGCGGGCACTCACACCCTGTACTGCGGTTCCAACCCATCCATCATATACCCTCAGTCCCCCCACTTTTGCACAATGCTTCTCAGCCCTGCCCTCCCCCTTGCCTCTAAGCTCCTCCAGTGTGGTCTGGAATACACTGAGCCCTGCTTCCCCAGCGTGACCCCTAGGTCACCAATACAGAGGTCTCTAGCCCAGTCTGCAACTGCAACAAGAGAAATGGAAATGGCGAGAGGACACCAGTTCCCTTTGCGTTCCCCTCTACTATCCACCTCTAGGGCCCCCAGACACACTGGGAACATCTGCTTCCCCAGCCACTCTTCATGCAGCTTGTGTGTCACAGCCTGAGCTGTGCTGGGCATTATCTTCCTCTCACAGCAGCCCTGGGAGGTGGATGTCAGCATCCCCATTTTACAGATCAGGAAGCTGAGGCACAGACGGACACATCGCACAACCTAGACAAGGCCACAGAGCCAGCAGGTTGAAAATGCAGAATTTGGGCCGGGGTCTCGCTGACTCCAAAAATCCATGTTCCACTGGCACTGGCCCCGGGGACTGAGGCACCCTCCCTTCTTCAGTTTGAGCAGCAGATCCACCCCACCTCTCCTGCCCTGTCAACATCTGTCCCAACAAGCCAGGTTTCTGTTCTCTGAGACCTAAGCTCACGCTCTGCATTCCAGGGGGAACAGGTAGGAGCCCCAGGCCCACCCCTTGCCTGCTCTATGTGGGTCCATCCAGGTGTGAGAATTGCTCCTTGGGGTCCACTCCCTGCTCCGACTGTCAGGCCTCTTCGCTGTGAGTGGCACAAACACGCTGCCTGAGGCCTTCCTGGTGCCCACTGGAGCGGCCAGGACAATCAGGCACTTGTGTGTCTGAGCCATGGCAAGCCCTGATTCAGAGTAAATGTTTCGCCTGGTTCCTTCCATGGCTGGGGCCTTGGGCAGCTGTGATCTTGTGGATAGAAGCTGGGCTGGACTTCCGAATTCCAGGGACGGAGTGTTGGACCAGTCTGTCGCTAGCTGTGTGAAAGCCCGCTTGGGTCACTGGACATCTCTGAGCCCGGTTTCTCAATATGCAAAATGTGAAGCAAAAGGAGAACTTACTGGGGTCCTACCTAAGGACACACATGCTGCTGCGCTTCCAGAATGACTGGAGAAAATGCTATGTTCCCACCTCAAATTGCACTTCTATTTTTTTTTACAAAAAAACATAGTGGACTTTTATATTCGTTTTTATATCAGCCTCTCCAGGCTGTCCACCCCTGTGTCTGAATGGAAGCTATTGCTAGGACCAGAGCTTTTACTCTCCAGTGACCAACATCAATTCTGCCTGTCTGGATGGCTTTCCTCAGCTGTTGCATAGCAACCTTCCCTGTCAGCTGCTTGTGTCTCTCAGCCCTTCCTGTGCTAATAGAAAATGCTATGTTCCCATCTCATTTTGAAACTGTGCTTTTTTTACAAAATCCATAGTGGACTTTTATATTCGCTTTATTTTATTTTTTATTCTTATTTTTTCTTTTTCTTTATTGAGATATAATTGACATATAACATTATATTAGTTTCGGGTGTACAACATCATGATTCATTATTTGTATATACTGTGAAATGATCACCACAATAAGTCCAGTTAACATCCATCATCACACATAGTTACAATTTTTTATGATGAGAACTTCTATTGTATTCATTTTTATACCAGCCCCTCTATATGCTAGATGCTTTATAACTATATATGCTAATATGCTTACAACTCCCAAATCTACAACCCCAGTTCGAACTTCAGCTTTGAGATCCAAATCCATATATTCATTCGTCTACTTGACATCTCCACTTGGATGTTTCAAGGGCTCCTCACAGTGAGTCTGTCTCACTGTGGTATTGCTATATCCACCACCCCCACACACTCACGTCCCCCATCTCTCTTGTTTTTAAAACTCCCATCTTCACAATCTCAGTAAATGGCACCACGATCCACACAACTACTCACTCCAGAAAATGGAAGTCAGCTACCACCACTGCCCTTTTCTCATACACTGCACCCAGATGGGAAACCTCTGCAGCTCTCCAG